>NW_027502996.1:0-43544 GCF_021521415.1 Bidens hawaiensis
CATTGTTCAGAAATTTGGATTCAAAGAATCAACAGCTTTCATGACACCAATCGCTACTCGACCTGTTCTCGCTCCTGATCCATCAGGAAAACCAGTCGATCAACACCTTTATAGGTCAATGATTGGTTCCCTGATGTATCTCACTGCAAGCAGACCGGACATCATGTTCCCTGTTTGTTAGTGTGCCAGATATCAGTCAGACCCGAGAGAATCCCACATGACGGCTGTCAAGTGTAGTTTCAGATACTTGAAGGGTAGACCCCGCTTGGGTCTTTGAATTCAAAGGAGTCTCACTTGGAACTTCATGCTTACACCGACAGTGATTATGGGGGATGCAATTTGGACAGAAAGTCAACATCGGGCGGATTTCAATTCCTGGGAGATCGGTTGATCTCATGGCAGTGCAAGAAACAAGTTACTGTATCCACCTCCACAGCAAAAGACGAGTACATTGCCGCATCCAGCTCTCAAGTGATGTGGATCCAACATCAGCTACTGGATTACGGTTTGAATTTCTATGGAACCACGATCAAATGTGACAATGAGGCTGCCATTGCTATTGTTAAAAACCCGTTCCAGCACTCAAAGACTAAGCACATCGACATCCGAATACATTTTATTAGTGATTGTTTTGATCGTAAGCTTGTCGAAATAAAAAGGGTCAATTCTGACTATAACTTTGCAAATCTCTTTACCAAAGCTTTTAGTCGTGCCCGATTTTTGTATCTCGTGAGTCGTTGGGCATGATTTCTTTTGAGTAAATTTTATCTTTAATTTTAAAATTGTAAATATTTTTCAAATATGTCACAATTTTTTAGGGAGAAAATGAGTTAACTTTAACTCACCAAAAAGATTTTCAATTTACTTTAAGAAAAAACAAAAATCAAGTCACTTGACTTAACAAAAATATATTTATTTTTATATATAATATTAATTTCATCTTTACTCCCATTTAAGAAAATTTTTAAGAAAACTCTGAAAGACTTATCCCGTTTAGAGGGAGCTCCTTTGTAGAGGGAGTCGGATATTTAAAATTTTCAATTGAGAATTTGATCCGACCATGTGGAAAGTGATAGTACATTGGCATGTAATGATCCTAGCGCGTGAAAAGAGTATATCAGAAGGCTACAAAGTCATTCATCGATGTGCAGGTAGGCTTGACAAACAAGTAAGTGTTGGGTGATATAAACCTAAACTCCTGCCGTTGCTAGTGGCTATATGTTTATGAAGCGGTTGCATGATTCCGTTAAAGTCATATCAATGAAAGATGAAATGTAATTACACATATCATACCCAAGCCTCTCTTTAACTGATCACAGTGGACTTATGAAATAAGTGTCAATTTTTAATTTTTATTTGAGTCAAGAAAAGCCTCATAGAAAGGCAAGAAAAAGAAAAACAATAGAGTCAAGAAAAGAAAAAGAAAAACAGAAAAACAAAATGAAAAATCAAGAAAAATAGTCACTTAGGATTTTAATTTCTGGTTTATTTCTTCATTTATTTTGATTCAAGCCTTAGACTTTCTCTGTTTGTAGTCATACAATATCTGATTGTTAAGGCCCTGAATCTTCTGCTTTATTTTAACTTTTCTAGATCGAGTTAAGTGTGCAAAGCACAAAAATGTCAAATGTAAAGTGTACAAAGTGTCAAGTGTGTTAATAAGAGTACTGTAATCAACTAAGAAATGTTTAAGTCAAGTTGATGTGATATGTCAACACAAAGTAAGCCCGAGATATGATGGAATCAGTAACATATCTGATTGAGTGGGGACCACATAAGTACCGTGCCTAATCGAACCTCTAAATGTATCACATTAACATTAAAACACTTGTCAAGTTTAATAGGTGGACAATATCTGCAATCGAAGATGAACTTGTGTCACAATAATATCAAAATGGAAACGGGATCTAGGGCTTTGCAAATCAATATGATTCCATGTTGTGATCATTCTTGACAAAATTATGTAAATTAATTCAATATTTATTTTACACTAATCCCTCTAAATAGTTACTTTTAAATTTTAAGCTTATAAAAGGCTTATTATTTTAATTTTAGTTTATTTTATTTCTACTTTTATTTTTAAATTTTTGTTTCGTAAAATATTTTGTGTATAACTATTTTAATTTTATATTCCTTTTAATTTTATTTTTAGTTTTTAATTTTTATTTTATTTTTATTTTTTATTGTTATTCCTGTTTTATGTTTATTTTTATTCTTATTTTTATTTTAAATTTTTCATCAAATTCTATTTAATATTGCTTTGCGTTTGCTAAAGAGATCGGCAGTGCAAATGTTAACGGTTACGGACCGACAAAAAAAAAGTTCTTGGATTCGATGGGTAAATGTTTTTCAGGTTTGAAAATGTAAATACTTTTAAAGACGGAGGACCGAGAGTGTATTTTCGGTGAATGCTCGCGATGTTTTGACCTTATCGCGAGATAGACTGACCCTATATATATAGGTCACCAAAAACTCATTCACTATTCACCAAAAACTTTTCATCCACTCACTCTCTCACTTCTCTCTCTTACTTTCTCTATCAAACCCTAACTTCCTCCAAATCATCAAGATCCGGCCCTCATATACACATTTGATCATGAATCCAGAACACACACCGTCGGTATAACATCATAACACCATCAATCATTCATCTTCTTACTTTCTAGGTTCATAGAGATCGAGGCGGCGGTTCCAATGAACCGTCGGCTAGATCTGGAGATAGATCTTAATAAGATGTGTTGTCCTCATGATTATAAACTGTTATTAGGCTTCAAGATCATGTTTATCATCATTAATTTCTATCTTTTAGATTATTTTTCACAGTTTGTAGATTTAGGGTTTGTTCATGTGTTGTGAGGGTCAATTGACCAAGAATTTCATAGAGTTTTTGTCTACAACTCTCCAGAAACCCAATTCGTGTCTTGGCGACACCCAAGGAAAGAAAGAGAAAGAAAAATAGGCTAAGTAAAATTTTTTCGCATAGGATTGTTTTTCGCTTCGCATAAGCATGCGAAGCAAAATGGATTTCTATATCGCTTCACACACCCATGCGAAGCTAAATGAATTTCTGTTTCGCTTCGCATGCCCATGCGAAGCGAAATGAATTTTTGTTTCAATTCACATACCCATGCGAAGCGAAACTGGACTCCATGCGAAATTCTCATGCGAAAAATTAACACTTAGCAAAATTTTCAGAAATTTGAGATAGAGGCTTCTGGACTGTTTGGACATGTTGGACTGTTTTGAACTTTGGACTACTATGGACTGTTAATTCTTGTATATATTGGACATATAAAACCTATATATTTTGGACCTATTGGACTTATTGACTTATTTATAGAGCAAAATCAACTTTTCAACTTATTAAATACACAATGTATATAACTAATTAACAATAACTATGTGTAATTATTTTAGTTAAATACGTATACAAACTTAAAACTCTTTGTATATAACTTATCAAATTTAGTTCTTATTCTATGATGATACTCATGTTCTTATAGTCTGATTTCAGGGTAATAATCAATTCTGTGCTCTCAAGCTTCCAAAAGCCAAGTCGGACAAGGTTTTCACATCAATGGTTAAGGGGCTTAAACTGTCTCCTCTTGCACATGCTATAACTGCCAACCCAGCTGTTTATTACAAATGGGTGTTGGATTTCTGGGCGTTTGCAAAGGCTGCTGATGATACTTTGTCATTTACTACAAAAGTAGCTGGGAAGGAACTGACCATTACAGAAGGAGACATACGACGAGTATTAAAGATCAAGGATGAGCCTGATTATATGTATGAGAAAGGAGACAGGGCTAAGTTGGAAGATTTTGTAACTCAGATGGCCTATGACACTGAATGGAAGAGTTTGGAGAAGAAACACCTCCCACCCTATTGGAGATTTCTTTTTCACATTGTCACTCATTGCTTTGCTGATATAAGAGGAGGGTATGACAACATGAGAGTTGATTGGGGAAAAGTTTAAATACTCAAGAAGGATATTCTTGTGCATGTTCGCAAATGCAAAGTATGACTCTAGATGGCCGATGTATCCGAGGTTTGTACAGATGCTAATTGATGATATGATGCCAGAGGTACCCAGGCCTCCCCACAAGGAAGCCAAAGACAAGAAGTCGCTTCTCGAGCCATATCATGTGCATGAGATAAAGTTGTCTATCTTTGGTGTGTTGTTGAGAACCAAAGGGAAAGGGAATCAGTATGAGGGACCACGACCCGGTCCTAAGTTTAGGTTGTTCGATGAGATAGAGCCTGCTAGGAATGCGGCTTCTGTTGAAAGTGGAGAGATGGTTGGGTCTGAGCCGGAGGCTGAGGCAGAACAGACTGACTCGTCTGATGAGCCACCTGAGGATAGAACCAAGGCCAAATACGACTTGAAGAGGAAGGCCGCTGATAAGCCTTCTATTGGTAGTGCTTCAGGCAAGAAGAAAGTGACTGACGAAGAAGAAGGAGATCAACTGCCCTTGAAGTGTTTGAGGAAGCTTGGAGACTCCCAGAAGTCCTCCAAGCTCGTTTTCAAGCTTCCCACAAAAGGTAAGCCCTCTTCCACCTCTGAGCTACCCATAGTCACAAAAGAAACCCTAGCCAAAGTCCTACAAGACCTAGATGTATCCAAGATTCAAATTCCAGCCTATAGGAAACCCAAATCTAGAAAGAAAGCCAAGGTCAAGAAAACAAAAACCATGCTTCACGATTCACCCGACTCCTCACCTGAACCTTCACCAATAGATCAACCTATCTCAACCTTTCTACCACAAATACCACCCTCACCACCTCAAGACCAACCACAAACCTCCCCACCACAATCTCAACCACAACCAACCCAAACCGAACCCGAGCCATCCCAAACCACAACACCACCCGCACAACCAACCACTGAACCCACAACCTCCTCAATATTCACATCATCCATATTCAGCTCACCAATACAAACAACAAGCCTATAGAGCCAAACCTTTATCACCTCCCCACCTACGAAACCTCCACCTGCCTTAAACTTAGAACCCGTACCATACACCTCCCTATTCTCAAAATCATCCACCGTCACAACTTCACCCATTCCAACCCAATCACCACTCACATCCACAACATCACCTTAACCAACCCAATCCATTGTCCTACCTGTGCAAACTACTTCACCACCAATCATGTCCACTACCCCACCAACCACTATCTTCTCACCGAAACCCATTACCAAAGGGAAGTCTCTGAAATCTCTAGTATACGTCGATCCTATCCTCGATAGGATCGTCACACTGGAGGAATCAAACGCCAAGATGGCCGAACGTGAAATGGTGCTCCTCTCATTTATTAAATATATGAAGAAGAAAGGAGTTGAGGACGAGAAGGAGAAAGAACTGTTGAGGGCAAGGGTATAGACTTTGGAGGAGAAAAAAGGAGTTGAATGAGGCTAAATTGAAAGTCAACGCCTATTGATAAATACTCTCCACACCCGAATCCAGAATCTGCCATGTGCTGATGAATCATGAATCTTCTGAGAATGCTAATCTGAGGGCAGACCACTCTAGGATTGGTAATAGAGTGGCTACACTAGAGAGGAACTTACCGGCTGCTAATGCCCTTGAAGAAAGGATGAAGACGATGATTGAGGATGCCACTACAAAGTGGGATGTTGAGAAAGAGGCTACAAACTCAAGAGTCTCCATGTTAGAAAGCCAATCAACATCATCTGCCTCTCTCGATACACTGTTTGCTGAAAATGCAACATTTCGAACCGAGATGGAGGCCGTTCAAGCCAAGATCAAGGAGCATGACCGTCTAAATGAGCTTCAACTGAAAACGATTGAATATTTGGTGAGTAAGTATCAAGCTACCTCAGACATCATGGGTATGCGCGATGATGAATTTCACAATCTGGAGGGCATACTTGATGCAGTGTTCAGGAGTTGGAGAAGGTCTGGTGAGATTTCTCAAGTTGGTGGATCTCAACCCACCGTAGGTCCGAGTGTGGCCATGCGTGTCGAACGAGTTGTAACATCTAAAGGCGAGGCGACTGTTGGTCGTATTGTATAACAGGTTGGCCAAGCCGGAAGCGGTTTAAGTACCAGCATGGGTCCTGAACAACAAGTACCACCACAGGCCCAAGCTGGTGATGGTGAAGAAGGAAAAGCAGGTGATGATGAAGATAGTGATGATGATGAGGACGATGATGATGTGGACGACAACGTTCACGATAGCTTTGATGATGATGATGATGATGATGATAATGATGGTGGAGACATTGGAGATGGTGGAGATGCTGGAGCTAGTGCAGCAGGAGGTGGAGGTGGAGGTAACACTCAATCACCTCCACACACTCAGGAACATATTCAAGACCCTGCTGCACATGACTCCTCTAGAAAAGTCAGGGAATACGATTCGCGAATTAATGATATGTATAAAGAACTGTTTCCTGAAGATGTTTTCGCATGTAGCGTTATAGGGATGATGGATGAGTTTATTGAAGCTGGGAAGAGCTTGGGAGACTTTATTACAGGAACGGAGGAGGAAGTAGATACAACTGACGACTACATTAACTACTCGCCAAATCCAGACACGTCGCCAGCTCAAGCTTCAGAGGCCCTTGCTACAGAGCCCGTATCCGATCCAGCCGCCGACTTGACACACCAACCACCAAAGAAGAAGAGAAAGACCCACATTGTGTCAAGTTGTGCCTGTGCCCGCATGCTCAACTATCCTTATCATGACGACTCGCTGATTGTCTATGCGAAGTATGATAAGAGGAATAGTTGTTGGGCCATTAGAAGATATAGTGGAGATCTGATTATCTCAACCACCATGAGCTGAAGTCGTTACCAGAGCTTGACGTCAACTATATTCGAAAAGCTCTAGGCCGTGGTGAGTATAAGGATACATTGGAAGGCTAGGCCAGCCTTATCTTCATAATCAATCTAAGGTGGGATATAAGGATTTTGAAGTTAATAAGGATCGACAGTTCAAGAACCCACGGGAGATTGACCAAACTACCGGAGAGCCATGTACAATGTGGAGATATAGGGCGCCAAAAGACTGTCACGAGATATATCATGGCTAGCCCTTCCTTCCCAACACTCTCCGAGACTTCATTGGTTGGGAGTTTGATAATACTACCGGTTAGGCCTTCATCCACTTCCGTGACATGCACGAGATTCGAGTATTTGACGAGCATGAGCTTATGGGACTACATATAGAGGATGTGAAGAAGCTCTACAACTCGCCGCTGAGAACCGTCGAGGACATCGGTCGTCAGAACACCGACCGGATAGTTGAAGCCTTCAACAAGTTCGTCCAAAGACTTGTTGAACTTCCACTAACCGAGGATGAATGTCTAGTTTACGACACCGACATATTTCAATACCAAAGACTAGAGAGAGATTGTTAGGCCCCTTTTGTTTAATTAAGTCTTTTGTATTGAATATTTATGTATTTGGGCTTTAGTGTTTATTTTTGTTTGTTTGTAGCCCAAGAGAAATGGCCCAAGGGAAATGTAAACAAGTCCATTGGGCATTTGAAAATAAACTACTTCTCATGCATGCTCCTCTATAAATAGGGAGCATGCCATGAGAGAAACAACCTTTTGCCAAAATTCTCTAACACACATACTTACTTTCTCTCTAGCTCTCTCTCTCTCTCTCTCTAAACCCGAAATAAACATTCTCAAGATCCGAGACCTCTTAGGTGGCATAGTGTGATTTTCGCTAGCACTAAGCTCGGTTGATCCAAGAAACGTTGTTAGATCCACCCGCCTCAGGGCCTACAGAAGAATACTCAAATCTTAACCCTCAGGTCGGAGAATCTTATCGCGAAGGAGAGGATCCAAGATTTGAATAAAAATAAAGAAAAAATGAAGTTGAATTTCTTTGCAAAATGAAAGATAAAATAAATAAGAATGATCTTCAAAAATGAAAGCATGCACACACATTTACACTGCTAGGAAACAAGTCGGTTTCCCAAGAATTGACAACCCACTGTTGTAGACTTGAAGTTGATCTTGCATCATCCGTAGTCCGAATTAGTATAAGCGGTGAGATCAAACTTATCGTCCTTGGGGTACCACAACCCGATGTCGGAATTTCCCTTAAGATAATGTAAGATGCGCTTAACTGCCGCCAGATGAGTCACTCAGGGACTCGATTGGTACCTGGCACACAAACAAACAGCAAACATTATATCAGGAGGAGATACAGTCAAATACATAAGAGATCCAATCATTGCTCGATATAGGGTTGGATCAATGGTATCCTCCAATTCATCCGGTGATAAATTGTGACCCACGGGAAAAGGTGTCGAAGGAAGTTTGCCGTCAGATATCTTGAATCGACTCAAGACATCGTTCACATATTCGGTGTGATGGATGAAGATCCCAGAATCATACTGGTGAACTTGCAATCCTAAGAAAAAGCTCATCTCCCCCATCGAATTCATCTCAAATTTGGTTTGCATTGTCGTCTCGAATTCTTTGCATAAGCTGTCGTTCATCGAACCGAAAATAATGTCGTCCACATAGATTTGGACGAGGAGTAAATCATCACCAACATTCTTATAGAATAAAGTACAATCCACAGTTCCCCTCTTGAATCCGCTAGCTATCAAATGGTCAGCCAACGTGCTGTACCAGGCTCTCGGGGCCTGGTGTAAACCATAAAGAGCCTTGTTTAAGCGGTAAACACGCTCTGGATAGTATGGATCCTCGAAGCCGGGTGGCTGCTTCACATACACTTCTTCATCAATCTGTCCAATTAAGAATGCCGATTTCACATCCATTTGATACACTTTCAAGTTCTTTTAGGCTGCATAGGCAAGAAAAATATGTATAGCCTCCAGTCATGCCACAGGAGGATATACTTCAGTGTAATCAATGCCTTCTTGTTGATTATAACCAAGAACGACCAATCGTGCCTTGTTTCTCACGATTACCCCACGGTCGTCCTTTTTGCACTTAAAAACCCATTTCGTCAACTGTTTTCCACATCATCGCATACATTAGCTAATTGGTTTCTCGTGCGAACCCCATCGTTCATATCCCCAATTATCTGTTCTTGCGGATGGTTCGTGTGAATCCTTAAAGAACGATTTGCAGGCACAGATACATTTTCACCGAGATTGTTGATATTTTCTTTAGTTGTGTCTAAAGAGACACTTGATGACGAATCTTCAACTAGAATTGGCTCAATTGGTTCTTGAGTTTCATCCAGTGGTATCGAAGATGAGTCAACAAAATCAGCATCATCAAAAGATTCAGAAACATCTTTAGATGTCTCTGATACGTTAGGCGACTCATTTACATCAACGGAAGAAGAACTGGGAATAGGAAGACATCATTCTTCCAAATATGATCGAACAAAATCTTCAGGAATGTCTTCAACTGCTGGTATAAACGAATTAAATAACCCATCGTAATCGAACATCCAATCGGGACCCGTACCAGTTGGAGGAGTAGTATAAATTTGGCAATCAACGTGATACCATTCTTCCACACAACCCGAAGAGATATTGAAAATCCGCTTCTTAGGAGAATTGTATCCCAAAAAGTAACCCTCAAATGCCTTTTCTTCATACTTCCCGGCATCTCTTTTCGATACGGTACAAGGACATCCGAAAGGTTCCAAATACTTTAAGTTCTGCTTAAGATTATTCAGAAGTTTGTAACTTGTTTTCTTGAACTTCTTTAAAGTTAGTATACGATTCAGTGTGTAACATGCCGTATTCACAGCTTCGTTCTAGAATTGAACGGGAAGCTTAGAATCAGCAAGCATAGTTCTCGCAGCCTCAATCAACGTACGATTCTTCCGTTCAGACATGCCGTTTTGTTGAGGAACATACGGCGTACTGAATTCCCGATGTATTCCCTTTTGAACACAGAAGAAATCCAATACGTTATTCCTAAACTCAGTTCCATTATCACTATGAATTCGTCTCACTTTCTGTTTATAAAGTGATTCGATCTTCGTGATAAGGTTCTGAATTAACATAGGCGTCTGATCTTTCGAACCCATAAATAACACCCATGAGTATCGTGAAAAATCATCTGTTACAACCAAGCAATAAAAATCACCCGCGACACTAGCATGATTCACTAGACCAAATAAATCCATATGAAGTCGTTCTAGTGGTGTGGTAATCGAATTAATCAATTTGCACCGGTGTGACTTCATGTTTTGTTTCCCCTTCTTGCAAGCGACACAATGATCATTCAACTTGAAGTTCTTGAGGGTTACACCATCCACCAAATCACTAGACACTAAATGATTCATTTTGCAAACATGGATGTGCCCCATACGTCAATGCCAAATAATCGAGTCTTTCTCCTGGCCTTGGAGACAAAACACGTTGCCGAGGGTGAAACGTTTACATTAACACTCATGTCATAAATATCATTCGATTGAGGTGATCGCATAACAACTATGTCTTCAGGAATTGTGTATCCCGGTTGAAGGAGAACACACTCCTTGCCTATGAAAATTGTGGTATACTTCTTATCAAAAATCTGTGAGACACTCAATAGATTATGATCCACGTTTTCACAGTAATTAACCTTTTCAAACGTAACTTTCCCGTTTGAAACCTCTCCTTCCTTAGTAATCATCCTACCATTATTACCAGCAAACACCACATAACCACCCTGAATATCTTTGATGTTATTAAGAAGATCCAGGTTGCCAGTAATTTGCCAAGAACATCCACTGTCCAATATCCATTTGTGACTTGAACCAGACCTAGATGAACTCAGCATAAAAAGGTAAAATGATTAGTTCAAAAAGGCAGCTCAAGCCTCAGTCTTGGGCTCTCCCTTCGAATTTTTCGAAGATAAATTTAACTTAACACTTGCATTCGGTACTTGAGAATAGGTGACGGGTTTCTTGGTTTTCTTCTTTTGGTAGCCGCCACGTATTATTCCCGAATCAGTGTTCTTACAAATCGGTTGCGCACGGTCAACAAACCTGTTTAATACATTAGAATTTTCAACCCGAATCACTTTCTTCAGATTGACATTGGAATATATTATAAAACATTCATCAACTTGATTTTCTTTCAAGTTATTAGTCATTTCATTCTTTTGAGTTGATGAAGATTTGATATCGTCAACATTTGCTTTGTACTTCTTTGCGATATGACCAGGTTCACCACATTTAAAACATAAGCAAGTGTCTAAAGATTTTTGTGGTGAAGTACTTGTCTTGTTTGTATGCAAAGATTGAGAACTATCAATCTTGGGTTTTTCAAAAGTTACTGTCTTTGAAACTTCATGTTTTAATCCCTTTTTAGTTTTATAGAATTCAAGATTTGTAGAATTTCTGTTCAAGTTCAGTAACCTTTGAAGTGTTATCTTGAATTAGTTCGGGTTTTAGAAGATTCAAAGGAACTTCCTTATCCGAAAAGACTTTGGATAACCCTTTTAACTTAAAAACTTTCCTAGTGGAAGATGCAGGTTGAGGATTGATAAACTTCATCAAATCCTCATCAGACACCGAAGGCTTATCTGACTTCTTCACTTTAGGAATTACCTTAGGATTTTTCAAAGAATCACCCAAGGGCTTTGAACCATATACTGCTTGTTCAAACTCCTCGGGTTCACAAAGACTATGATTGTCAGCAGGTATGTTCTCGTTTCTGACAATCACATCTGGTTTAGACAACTCCTCAATAGAACCGTCCAATTCATTTTTGGTAAACACAGATTTACTCTTAATATGAATCGGTTCTTGAGTTTTTTTGGTCTATTCAACATTTTTAGATTCAACAGTAGGCATTTATGGAGTTAAGTTTTGTTCAAAAATAGGAATGCTACTGTAATCTCCTTTAAAAGGAGGTGGAATCTCAACATACTCTAAACCTGCTTTCCCATTTTTCTTGTGAGTATTATTGACTTCAATAATCTCATTTAAAAGAAACGAGAAATCTCAAAATTTTCCAAGTTTATTTTTCAGTTCTAAAAACTTCATTTTCTAAGTTTGAAATGCAGGTTCCGAGTCTGAGAATCTTCTTGAAATGTTGATCAACAACAATCTTACAATTAATTTCAGCTTTGAGATCATGATTGCTCTCCAACATATTTTTAATTTTTAGTGTAGATTGTTCCAATAATTTGGATTTCTGTCGATAGCATTCATTGATCGTGAAATGTTCTTTTGTGAGCGTAGTGTTCTGTTGTAAGGCTGACTCAAGTTTGACTTTGAGTTCAACACATTCAGCACACTCAGTCACAACAGCTGAAGTTACTGTCTCTTTTGATTTAGGACATACCTCTTCAATCGTTGCCATGCAAGCAAAAGATTCGGTTTGATTAGGTACTGGCTGTTCTAATTCGGTTTGCACAGATGAACTCTGATCAAAATCAGTCTCTAAATCAGATATGTCACTTTCCTCAGATAAATTATCACCAACTGCATCTTCAAACTTTTCAACTGGCTCAACCAAAGCAAGGTTGGCTTGATTTCGCAATAGCCGTTGAGACCAGTCTACACCTTCATTTGCAACAAGAGCTTGAGTGTTGGTTGACTTATTCTGATCACCATCTGATGAACACTTCTTATTTTGATCATTTCCAGATGAAGTCTTTCCCGAAGTTCTTTCAGAATTGCGTGGACATGAATATTCCTTCCTCAGTTTATCACAATCTTTCGCGAAATGACCGAAATCTCGACAATTATAACACTTAACCTTCAGTTTGTCAAACCCAACTCGCTTGTTCAAGGTTGGTAAATCTTTTCCTGTTTGTTGCATGAATCTTTCACCTTTCTGACAATCATTGTCATGTTCCACTTAAGATCCATCAACTCAAGATCATCAGGATCTATTTGGTCATAATCTTCATCAGTCAATTCACTTGTGGCTATCTTACTTCCAACGAGTTGTTCGTTAGATGTCATGAATGCACAAACAAAAGCAAATTGTTGCTCAGCTTCTTGAAGATTTACATTAGGCAACGAATTTAAAGAGCTTGCACTTGAACCAGGATTAGCACCAGATGCCATAAAGCATACTTGAGGATAACCATTACCATTAGTACCACTAGCAGTCTCTTCTGGTGAAGTTTGTGTGAAGAAGCGGTGATTGGGACAGAGCTTGAAGAATTGTTAGCAGGCAATGAACCACCATACAGAGAAGGGTTTTGATTCTATTTATCCTTCAAAGATGTTTAACACTTCAAGTCGAATTCTCTTTCTTCAATCTTGTTAATGAATTGCTCAGCAGTGATTTGATCATTTCTAAAATAACCATTCTCCTTTAACACCAATACGAAAGTAGAATATGAAGGTGGTAAAGCATTCTTCAAGGTGTCAATCTTATCTGACTCAGTCGGTTCCAAATTCACAGTAGTCATCTCCACAACCAAATGACAAAATCGACTTATCATCTCTTCCACCGTCTCGTTTTTTAGTAAAGTAAAATTTCGAAACTGAAACTTTACTAGAGTCTTTTTTCTTTCAAGGGTATTTCCCAAGCTTCTAGTCTTCAAAGTTGCAAAGAGATACGCACAAGTCTTAATAGTGCTATACTAGTGAAAAATTTGCTCGGGCAACGCCATCGTGAGAGTATAGTAAGCTTTGGTCTCACTCTCAAAATCTTTAATCTCTTGAGTTTCATAATGCTTTTGATCCTTTGGAGTCCAACCAAGTGTATCACTACCTACAAGTGGTACCTTGTAGACTTCATCAAGAAAACGAACACTGCTTGGATGTATCGAACCCAAACGAGCACGAAACCTCGGTTCCCACCGAGCAAACTCAGAAAGCTTCAGGAGCTTTGGAGACTTGTTATGAGTACCAATTTCATTGTCCAATGAAAGCATCTGTTTCATTAACGCATTCTGGGATGCTAATGCATAATACGTGGCATTTTGAGAAGCCATAATATCACCAATTTGTAATGTCAAGGACCAAACTTGTCAAATTTTAAAGATTCTGGTTACTGTTCAAACAAGGTTACTGTTCAAACGAATGAGACCACACTAACGAATGAAACTGCTCTAACGAAGATGTAGCGAATGGTGAGATAACGAATGTGAAATGAATAGCGAATGTGGGAATAGCGAATGTAGAAGTTCTTAGCGAATGAGAAATGGAACGAATGTGGTTAAGTGACAGTAAGATTTAACGAATGATCAGTTGGAATATTAACGAATCAGTCTTCAACCGGTTAACGAATCAACCTTCAAACTGATTAACGAATCAGTAATCAAATCATTCAGATCTTAGTCCATACTGGTCCGAAATCAATAAAAACTCTATCAAACGACTCGTAATCCAAATCCGATCTTTACTAGGCTAGTTCGTTAATACATTAAACTTGAGCGAATGGCCCTACATTCGTAATCTCATTCGTTAATCTTGGTTAACGAATGAGCTTACATTAATATGAATGTGATACATTTGTTACGGGGTAACGAATGCATCTTACAATAGAGCGAATGGGCATATTTACATTAATAGCCCTTACATTATAAACTAATAAATACCGAGATGACTAAAACATGTATCAACCACTTGAAATCCATGTATAAAACAAATAAGCTAGTAAGCACACAAGTCCATGATATGAATTCTAGTTTGTAAGCAAAAATTGTAATTCTTGAGGTTTGATAAGGATACATATACTACCCCCAAAATATGAAAACGTTTAAAAAAAAGGGGTGTGAGAAACTCACCTCGAAATCAGAGATAACTTGAGATATAAATCGAAAAGATGATAACGAAACAAAGCAACCGAAAGTGTTGTAAGGTTGTAAACGGCGTATGAACTGAACGCGTCACAAAATCCGACTTGAATAACCCATACTAGCTAGGATAAATAATACGAGACTTTAATCAAGGATCTAACGGGATTATATATTGATAAGTTATGTTGAAGTTTTGAGATTATAATACAAGTTTTACCAATCTTGATTATTGTAAATTATTCTAAGTCTTAATGATTTTAATGAACTAAATATTATTTTAACTAATATTCGATTAATAGTTTAACACAATTATAGTAAATATAATGTTTGCGAATTACGGATTTTAATGATACTTTTAACTCGAAAACGATTATGTTAACAGATTACAATGGCTAACAAAATTGAATTATATAGTTATCTTTAATGGTTTGATGAATTATAAGTTCACAATTTAAAGTTTAGCGAGTTAAAGTTTAACGAAAGAACCTAACGAATTTTAGTTTAACGAACGAATTTAAATTAACGGATTAGTGATTTGTTAATTAGCTAACGTGAGAATTATATTACTTGTTGAACACGGAATTTAACGGTAAAATCTTATTTTTAGTATATTAATCGGGTTTTCAAAAAGCTTTAAGAAAATAAAAGTTGATTTTTAGATGAGAAAAGATAATATATATTTTTTTATAAAAAATTATTTAGTTTAAAAAATAATTTTATTTAATTTATTATGATTTTTATAAGATTTAATTGATCTTTAGATAATAATTAAAAGCCTTAAATATATATATATATATATATATATATATATATATAAACCGCTATAACCCGGGTCCAAACCCGGGTCTGTGGTCTAGCACCTTACAAACTTAACCACCAGACCAAGACAACAGTTTGTTAAATATTCAAAACAGATTATATAAATATAATACTTCATGTTCATCTTCAACCTAACAAAACCCTAGGTCTCATCTGGTAAATCCTTCTATGTTTATTGAAATTGGATTGGGGGTTTTGATTAACAGTGAATGAAGATCATTATTCACGTAAAACTTACCTCGTAAAGTTACGGCTTGACGGAGAATGAGGGTCGGCCGGAATCCGATTTTGGAGGATTAATATGGGTTGTTGAGAGTATTTTATGTTATTTTGATGATTGGTACAAGTTTAGTTACGAGTTTACGCCATATTTATACTACTAATTGAGGCGTTAATCGATTAATGGTGTTTAATTGAATTGGCCGATAATCCGGCGATGGTCACGGAGCTTAATTAACGTTTTGACATGGTTAGAATATGATTAATGTGACAATTGGCAGTTGTTATTGTCGTGCAAAGGTGTCAAGCTGAATTAACGGGTCAATGAACTGGTTTTGAGAAGGTTTGCTGATTTTTCGGCGGTTAACACGGTTGGACGGGATTAATGTATCAATTGTGGTTAATTACGCATTGTTATCAGTTATACGTTATGGTCTACGGTCATTACAAGGTTTAATTGAATTAATATGCGGGTTTAACGAGTTTTAAATGTTCATCGGAATTGCTTGGGTTTGCCGGACGGCCGGTTTTCCGGTGACCGGAAAATCTGGAAGGTGATGGGTAGTAGGGCTGGGATTTATAAAATATATTATATTTTAAATTAAGTTACATGTTTGGCCCTCCATGTTTTAAGTAGTTTTAAAACAAAATTAAACTATAATTACCAAAAGGTCCTTGGTCTTTTGAATGTGATAAAAAGTAATAAGAAGTTATAATAACTTGGATACTTTTCGTACTATACCCGTATTATTTGAAGATTATTTAATTAACAATTTAAATCCCGGAGTTTTTGTTAATACATAAAAAGGAATAGGAGCGATCGAATGATAGATGTAAATCCTCGTAAATATTATATTAATAATAACAATGAACGTTGAACATGAATAAAATGAAACAGGTTGATTTAACAAACGCGAATACAAATCCAAATACGAATACAAATGACACATGAAATATAAGCAACGAAACTTGTGATATATATATATATATATATATATATATATATATATATATTAATAAACAAAACCGAAAAATTTTAAATGGGCCGGGTTTTCGAGTTTTAAAAGTAACGAATGTTACACAGCACGTTTAAAATAATAACATTTTTCAAAAACACATGTTGGTGAGCTTTCATAAGTTTTGGGTATATATATGTATGTATGTAAAAGTGCGATTCAACAATCCTCATGCGACATATATTCAACATAAAGTAAATTGAATGCAACAAAAAATAGCATCCCAACCCAAGGGAATGATAATGTTACCATCATTCACCATTCTTTATAACCAAAGTTGAAGGATAGGTAGCACATGTGCTTCCCGTCGAACCCTCCCACTTTGCGTTTGCGATTGTGATTGCGATTGCGTCTCACCTTAAAGCAGTAAACACATTGCACATAATACACGTTCACATCATAAACAATATGTACGACCAATAACAACACAAACGATATAATGTGAATCGGTTTGCAAACAAATGCATAACCAACGAATTAAAATTTGAGACGTGGTGCACCCCAAAAATATTATAAAGCGCTAAAAAGGGGTTATGAAAAACTCACCTGCTGAAATAAGCGAGTAAAAGCAAACTTAGGTGAATAAGTGTGCTGGACCGAGTGAGTTCGGTTCGGTGAGATATCGTTAGAAATAATTTCTATAGTTATAATAATGTTCATAAAATGAAATAGTAAAGACGAAGATGAGAGTGTTTTCAAGTTTGGTAGATTTTATTGTTTATGTCAAAAATATATCTTTTACTATATAATTGGTTAAAATCTAGAGTTTTGACGTATAAGTGATTAAGTGATTACTTTTATTTTAAAATCGAGTTTCGATAGTTGTTAATCAATTTTATGTATTTGGTCCTTTCATAGAAATTAAACGGGCCCAAAAAGTAAGGAACTTAGTTTAAGCGAGTGGTTTGGTTTTAGTCAGACCGAAGCCGGGTTTTATGTTGGGTTTGTTTCCGGTTTGGTTGTTTACGGGCGGAGTAATATAAATGATGATTATTTTTTTATGAAAAGTTTATCCCTAAACGAACTCAACTTAAAGAAACAGTACTAATACTAACCCGAAAAATGAAAGTATGAAAAGAATTAGAGTTTAAACGTAGGTTGGGTTTGACTTTGAAAGTAAACTTTAGCAAATGCAAAATAGCTTAGCTTCTTTGAGAGTGCAAGTGAAGGGAGTTTCAGCAAAAAAATTATGTAGAGAAGAATGGGCTATTTATAGGTGAACACCAAAGAAGTTACAAAAACATTTGAATTGAGACAAAGAATTAAAGTGGTAATAATGTGCTTGAATGCCATGAATTTGATTAATGGATTTGAGTGGATGCTTAAGGTATGGAGTTGTAACATGTTCCAATACAATAATATGGTTTAAAATTTGTTTAAATGAGTTTGAATGGGTGTTAATAGAGGATTTAAACACAAAAATGGTCAAAAAAGTTTATTATCATAAATTTAAAATATAAATTAATAATAATTGAATATCTCAATTATGTACAATTTTTAAACGGGTCAAATTTCGGGTTTGAAAATTGATGATTGTCACACAATTCACCCGGTAACTGGGAAAAGTGACGAATCTGAATTCTGGCCTCGTCTGTCTTCGCCTCTGAATAATACTCGTTTAAGAACACATGTTGCATCTCAGCCCAGTTTCTAATACGGTACATCGGTAATGAGTTGAACCAATTTTGTGCCTTGTCTTTCAATAAAAACCGGAAAAGTCGCAACTAAACCTCGTCTTGATCATGCGTGTCATCACCAAACGACCCGCAAATTGCAAAAAAATCATACTAATGAGAATATGGGTCTTTTGAGACCATCACGTGAAAATGTGGCACAATACTAATGTAAGACAGGCGCAAGCTGAACGTCCGTCATCCCGGCACACGCATTTGCGGGACTATTGGGGAGGCCCTGTCTGAAATAGCCAATCGGAACTGACTGTCAACACCCTGAACCGGGGCTGCAATATTTCTCCTTCGCCCCCCCCCCCCCCCCCCTAATTAACCAAACCTCCTCTATTAACCTGAATCCCCTGACCTCGTTCAACACTATTTCTCCCAATACCATGTTTGCCCCTGTTTCTGTTCACAAACCTTGCACCCCTCTGATTCACCAGTTCATCTTCCTTTTCATCCCAACCATCATTAAAACTATTATTAACCGATTCAAACACGTCATTATGTTTACTCCTCCAACCTAGCCCATTACTATCGTCCTGCCTCTGATCTGGATAATTTCATTCCCCTTCACCATCTTCATCCTCGGTGTGAACACTTATATAATCTTCATCTGGGTACACCAAAATTCTACGCCTAGGGGTATTGTGTGGGGCTGATGGTCCTGGTTGGTGATTGTTTCGATTATTGGATTGACGTGTTGAGTTGTTCAGGTTAGGGTGTTGGTTGGTATTTATGGGTGGATTTGGGTTATTTTCAGGCTGATCTTGGTTGTTATTATTGTTTGGGTGAAACATTTTGTCTTCAGGTATTGGGTTCTGATTTTGGTTCTGGTTCTAGTTCTGGTTTTGATTTTGGCCTTCCATTTCTGACCCTCTGTGCTGAGCTTGGTTTTTCCAAGCTATTCTCTTGATTTCTGGTTCGAAAGTGAGCGGAGACTGTCTTCCTGAGTAGATCTTGGTTCTGGTTCTAGTTCTGGTTTTGATTTTGGCCTTCCATTTCTGACCCTCTGTGCTGAGCTTGGTTTTTCCAAGCTATTCTCTTGATTTCTGGTTCGAAAGTGAGCGGAGACTGTCTTCCTGAGTGGCGGGTGTGCATAAATCTGTTACCTACACAAATAACACACCCCGCGTAAAATGGGAAAATAAAAATAAAAACTAAATAAAACAAAGAAATGAAATCACACAAAACACTAAGCGCACTAACTTCTCGGCAACGACGCCATTTTGATGATCGTGTCGTACCTATCATGCAAAAACCTAATTAGCATTAAAAGATAGGGTAAGTCAGGTATCGTATCCACAAGAAGTATGTGGTAAGTGTAACATGTAATCAATTTCTAAAATTATGAAGCAGTTATTAAGAGTGTTTATCACGGTAGCAATGATTTAGTTTTTTAATGTAAAACAAGCAACTAATTCAAAGTTTCACCGGTTCACAAAAGAAAATCATACTCGAAGTTCAAGCATGCAACAAAACAGTAATCTCATGTCATTTAACAGATTAATTGTTAATAATCAAATCAAGTTGGTTAACTAGTTAAACCTTAGGCATCCACAATCGCTAACACACGGCACTGGTTATCAAACGGTCTCTGCCAGTTTGACTCAATTAAGGGCAATTGTATGATTCAAACTAATTAAAACAACCCTATGAACAAGTATTTCAGCAACTGGCAAACTAATCGTTCTGATCGAAATAAACCTAAACCGATTGAATGCACAACAATACCAAACATTACTGCTCATAGATTAATCATAAGCAATTACAAATAGTTCGTTCTTAAAACACGAGAACACTGTAAAAATACAATATACTTAACTTCCCGGGTATGATTTGAGAAGGCTAACCGCTCATAGTGATGATTTAGTCTTCACTTGATGCTTGGTAGGCCATGGATATAAATTTTGAAGGTGAATGAATATGGTGTTTCTTTTTGTGTGCGTGACCTAGCTCCTGCGTGACTTCGTGCCCACCCCTTTCTCTGTTGTGTGACCTATTTTTTTATTGTTTTATTTCTGCCAGAGCTTTTAGTAGGCTTCACTTCTAATTTCTTGTGGGCCATAACATATTTACTTTTGACTTTGTTTAGAGCATGTTTGGGATTGAGTTTGAAAAATGTTTATTGGTGTTTTTAAAAAGTCAATAAGTTAAAATGTGTTTAACAATTACAAAAAACTTTCTTATTTTAGAATTTTTAAAGGGTTGAAAATCAATTTTCCAAAAGCCCCAAATCTTAGCTTTTAAAAATGACTTTTTGAAAAAGCCAATAAGCATTTTTCAAACTTAATCGGGTTCCTTCAACAAATTACTCTTTATGTTGAAACCAATTATATGATTTGAATAATATATTTATATAAATAATCTATTGACTTACATGAAGCAAATACCAACGAGCACTCTGGCTTTTTTTTTCTATCTACTTTTAATTTTTTATTTATTGGTTTAATCTTAAAAATTAAATTTATATTAATTCTATCTGCAATAAAAACCACATCGAGTGCAATAGATGTTTTAAGCTCGTTTATCCTATAGCCTATATGAAAACAAGTTAATGTAATTGCATTTCAAATGAAAATATTAATGTAAAAATGCAATATTATTAAAAATTAATCACAATCAAACTCCCACTCATCAAGTTTCGGTGTTTGGATTGAAGTTTCGTGCCCGTTTGATTGAAAACCTTGAAAAAAAATCAACTTTTTTTAAGTTTCAGGTTGAAGTTTCGGGCCTGTTTTTGTTGAAAAAACAAGTTTTTTTTAAGTTTCGAATTGCAGTTTCGATGTTATTCGGTTGAAAAGTGTGGAAAAACCTAGTTTCCGGTTGCAGTTTCGGACCCGTTCAGTTGAAAACTTCGAAAAAAATTAACTTTTTTTACGTTTCAGGTTGAAATTTGGATGTTATCGGTTGAGAAGTGTGAAAAAAACTAGTTTCGGGCCAGTTTTTGTTGAAAACTTTGAAAAAAAACTTGTTAGTTTAAGTTTCGGATTAAAGTTTCGATGTTATTTGGTTGAAAAGTGTGGAAAAACCTAGTTTCCGGTTGAAGTTTCGGACCCGTTTAGTTGAAAACTTTGAAAAAAAGTTAACTTTTTTTACGTTTCAGGTTGAAATTTGGATGTTATCGGTTGAGAAGTGTGAGAAAAACTAGTTTTGGGCCAGTTAATTTTGTTGAAAACTTTGAAAAAAAACTTGTTATTTTAAGTTTCGGATTAAAGTTTCAATGTTATTCGGTTGAAAAGTGTGGA
The DNA here is from genome assembly GCF_021521415.1 of Bidens hawaiensis. Lineage (NCBI taxonomy): Eukaryota > Viridiplantae > Streptophyta > Magnoliopsida > Asterales > Asteraceae > Bidens > Bidens hawaiensis. The sequence continues at coordinate 21,644 of NW_027502996.1, forward strand.
AAAATCTAGTTTCTGGTTAAAGTTTCAGATGCGTTCAGTTGAAAACTTTGAAAAAAAAATAACTTTTTTTACATTTCATGTTGAAATTTGAATGTTATCGGTTGAGAAGTGTGAAAAAAACTAGTTTTGGGCTCGTTCGGTTGAAATCTTTGAAAAAAATTCAACTTTCTTAAAGTTGAGGTTGAAGTTTAGATGTTATTTGGTTGAAATTTATAAAGATTGGATTTTTTATAATTTAAAAAAAAATTCAGGAACCAAAATTGATTTATCCATAGCTTTGAGGGGTTAAATTAAAAAAACGGTTAATTTAAATATTGGAGGGAAATTAAGTAGAGGGACACGTATGAAAATTCACGTTAGCGTAGGAGTACGAATTGTTCATCAAAAGGGGGCATAATAGTCACTAGACATCACATTTCGACGGAAAACTAACGAAGGGAGTTAAAGTGTGCCCGCCTGAAAAGTCTGATGGGATAGAACGCGCAAATTGAAAATGAGATCTGTATAATGCTCCCGTCCATCCAACACATGGACACAAATCATAATTTTCTCTCATTAAAATGCAATGTTTGCCTAGCTTTATTACTTGGATCGTATTCATAATCTCTTTTTAACTTTCTAGAAAAAACCCATAAAGAAAATTCGTTTATATATATAACCTACGCATCCGTTGGTTATGTAAATCATGTGTGGGACATATTTGGTTATCAGTATCATGTGCAAGTATATCTCTCACACATAACCTACACGCGTGTAGGTAAACGTTTTAAAACGGAAAAGAAAACATACGAACAAATTAGTTTAAACTTTTTTTGCGTTTATCAACTAATCACAAACAAAAAATGCATGTTTACATAACAAGTGTTTATTAATTACCATCCTATAAACAACACTAAACATGAAGCAACCCACAAAAATACCATCTCATTGTTTAAATAAAGCTACATCAGTTTAGATCTCTACTCTTAAGCGTCGCAGTTCAGATGAAAATATTTGACTACAAGTCAGAGTACGACGAGCAAGGGCGCGTATGTCTTCTCGGGAACAATCACGTGAGATACGAACTAGCTCCCAAAGTGCACCTCCACTCACCATATCTTTTGCATTTACTTCTGAAACCATTGTATTTAATATGATCCAAATGTAAAAAAGTGTGTGCTAATATTTAAATGGTTTGTATATTGATAATTAAAACGAAATACTAACCGTGCTGTGCTAAATGACAAAGTGCGAGCTCAATGTGGCGTCTAATTATTGATGCATCGTTGTTGGCATTTTGCACAATCCATGGAAGTGCTCCGTCTTCTATCAACAAAGATCGGTTATTTTTGTTCCCTAACACACACAAAAAAATATATAAGTCTAACTTATAGTATAAAACATAAGTTTCAAAGCTAGAAACAAAGAGGACACAATTAAGATTCTTTTCTTTGTTTATATTGAAGGGACTTGCCTTTGCTAAAAGTTCGGGACTCGCATTTTGCAAAATTTGCAACTCCACGTGCAACTTGAGAAAGAACGTCAGGGTGTCGTGACCTAACCATCCCGAGCAAAGCCTTGATCCCGCCTTCTGATCGCAACCGACTTTGTAATTTATCTGCAAGTGGCAATCCAATACATCAACATTCAACAGTATACTACTAACCAACTTGCATGTTTTCATCAAATTCTATTTTTATAGAACTGATAAGAAGTTTAACTTTTAAAAAAATAATACAAACTGTAACATGTGACTTGATAAAGAACTTTTGGAAATCACGACTAGGACCGTAACGAACCGAACGTTCAAGGAACAGTTTGTGAACTGTTCGGCGAGAAGTTAATTTTTGTTCGTTTATTAAATAAACAAACAAACATGAACAAAACTTTTTGTTTATTTAGTTAAGCATAAGAACATTAACACACGTCTCGTCTCGTTCATTTATGTTCATTGGTATACGTTTGTTTAGGTTTGTTCGTTTATGTATTTATTTAAACTCTTAGGCCCAACAGATTAATATTCATGTTTACTTTTAATTGGTGTTTGCTTATGTATATTTATCAATGCACAAATACATTTATTCGTTTATGTTCATTTACGTTCGTGAACCGTTCGTTTATACTATTAACAAAAACAAACATGCTCATGTTAACTTTCTTAATGAACATGAACAAGAAAACCCCGTTCGTGTAACTGGTCGTGTTCAACCGTTTGTTCAGTTAAAGTTAAACGAACAAGCATGAACACGCGTCATTCATGTCCATTCGCTTCGTTTATAGGCCTAATAATCATGACGAAGGCTTGTATCTTTTCTCTGAAATGAAGCAATTTATTTGTACAAACTGAAATTACAAAAATATTTCTCGCTATAACTGAAGTACTTGTAGTTGTGAGTCAAAATAACTAAAGTTTCTGATTAAAACGGATCTGCTTAACTGGAAAAAGAAGTGAGAAATAGATTGGTGTAACGATGAAGGCCCAATTAAAGGCAGTAGGTTTGACGAAGGGGAGAGCTCGTGGAGGGGACGAGCTGGATACAACCCCTACAACAAAATTGATTTTCATGTTTTTAATGGAGGGGATACACGTGGGTGGATACTAAAGACGGAAAAGTATTTTCGGTATTAGCAGATACCATACGAAAGAAGGTAGAAATAGCCTCCATGCACCTAGAGGTAGACGCCTTAGACCTCTATTCCTGGTTTTCAGACGATCATCCTTTAACTTTCTAGGAAGAATTAGTGCAAGCCTTCACCAAAAACTTCGGTCCGGCCAAGTTTCAAAATCCAAATGAGCACCCATGCAGTATCAAACAAACTGGATTGGTCCAGGAATACTGTCAAGAACTTGCTAAGCGATCTTTGCAGGTTTTGAATTGGCCAGAACATCGTTTATTAGGGGTTTTCCTCAACGGATTGAAGGAAGAACTAAAGGCTAATGTGAGGATACACAAACCACGAAATGCTTACAACACCAAGAGTCTTGCTTTGGAATTTGAGGCCAAATACAACCAGCATCGACCCGGAACAAGTTCTAACGGGGCATCAAATTCTAAGCCACTTGATTACAAAACCATTACCCCTCACATCCCTCAACCCTCTAACCAACAAAAAACTCCCTTCGGATTTCACACACTGAAAGACAAAATCGTCAATTAAGGTGTGATTGCTAAAGATGTGGGGAGAAATATAGTCTCGGACATAGATGTAAAGTGGGTACATTGAAAATGTTAGAAGCCGATGAGGACTTGGGGAGCAGCATGAAACTGAAATTCCTAATAATGATGAGACACAAGAAGAGATGGCATACATCAGTTGACATGCTATTCTCGGGAAATCGTATCCCACAACGATGAAAGTCCATGGTATGTTAAATTTTACCGAGGTTTTGATTTTAATGGTTGGAGGGCGGGGGGTCACTCTCTGGTGAAAGAGATTAATCTTGAGACCCAAGCGATACCACCTTTCGGGGATCAAATTGGCAGTGGAGATGTAATCCGATGTCACCATATTTGCAAAAGTCTTTCTGTATGGATTAATGATTTGAAGATTATTCAAGACTTTCACCCTTTTTCAATTGGAAGGGCTTCAATTGGAAGGGCTGATTTAGTTTTGGGTATTCAGTGGCTATCCACCTTGAATACGGTTCAAGCAAATTGGAAAGAACTATTCATGATTTTCACTATCGATGGGAAGCGATACAAGCTTAAAGGTATTGAAACGGGACCCCAAAAATCATCTAGCTTCCAACACTTGGCTATCGAACCAGTAAGCAGCCCACAAATTCCAACTCCACCACAACCTGTTACCATCCAATACTCCACTGTGTTTGATGAACCCAAAACCCGGTAACCTGTTAGAATTCAGACCCGCTCAATCCCCTTAAATTTCCAGTGCCCCACCACCAAATATCCGACCCTACCGATACCCCCTTTCGCAAAATACCGAAATACAGAAACAGGTCGACGAACTTTTGACAGCTGGGTTTATTCAGGAAAGTACTAACCCGTTTTGAAGTCCGGTATTACTATTAAAAAGGAAGGATAAAACTTGCAGAATGTGTGTCGATTATCGAGCCCTTAACAAGATAATCGTAGCCGAAAAGTATCCCATTCTGAATATTGACGAGTTACTGGATGAATTGTATGGTGCATGGGTATTTTCAAAGCTTGATCTACGATATGGGTATTACCGGAACAGAGTAACTAACTGCTCAAGATGTTGCAAAAGTAGCTTTTCGTACTCAGGGCACTACGAGTTCAAGGTGATGCCATTAGGATCGACACATGCGCCTTCCACTTTTCACGCCATTATGAACGACTTATTTCGCCCCTTTTCACGTCGTTTCATACTCGTATTTTTTTGACGATATCCTTATTTACAGCCATACCTTGGAGCAACACCGATCTCATTTGGAACAGGCCCTAAAGTTGCTATATATTAAACCCATATTATGATATATATGTAAATTATTTGTTTCTGTTATTACCTGTAATTGTCCTATATATAGGACCCCCTATTGTAATCATATTATTCAATTCAATACAATCATAATTCCACATACGTATTATATGGTATCACTGCCAGGGATCTCACAACCCTAAAAACAGCCGCCACCCTCCTCCTTTGTTTTCTTTTTTTTTTCTTTCACCTATCCAACCAGCCAACAATGGCCCTTACATCCTTCACCACAGTGGAGAAAACCAACCACAATTCTCACAAGTTTGGTTTTACCGTAAGTCCCGCTAATTATGGTTATTGGAAAACCATGATCAAACCCTTTCTCATCACCAATGGTCTATATGTTTACATCGATGGATCTATTCCATGTCCATCACAGACCATCGTTGCTACTGTTAACACAGCTGCCAAAGATTCAACGCCATCGGCTATACAACCGATTGGAACACACCTATGCACCAGACACATCCTCACGAGAATATACGCTGCGAACACAAGAATACAGCCCGATGAAGCATCTGCTACCTATATCAACCGAGCACAAGAATACAACGATGCTTTAGCCAATATTGGTGCGGCTATGCCAGAAAAAGATGTTATGCTGATTATTTCAGGCCTTTGGAAAGATTACAACTTCTTGAAGCCCACACTAGTTGCACTACTGGAATAACCCGGTCTAATAGCTGATCATGAATACATGACAAAGAAAGAAGATCCCACTCTTCCTGCTGCTACCCAAGCCTTCACGGCTACCACCACCCGTGACTCGGCATCACCGAACAGCCTGCAACTACCACCTGACACCGTGCAGTCCCTTAAGCAATTAATGACACAGTTAGGCTTCAATGTGCAACCTGCACAGCAGCAAAATCAAGTCTATTACAGTGCTCGTGGACAATCAAATCGTGACCACGGTTCATATAATCGTCGTGGACGAGGCAACTACAACAACCACCGAAACACAAGCTCCTCTTCAGGTAACAGTTCCAGATTTGCTTGGGCCTCTAATCAGAATACCGTCTATGGTTCTTGCAACAGGTGTGGCATTGGACACGTTCCATCACAATGTCCAAATCGTGATCCAGCAACAATTCGTCCAGCAAGACAGGCTCCACAAGCGAATTTTGCTAATCATCGCTCACAAGCATCATCGGTTTGGCTGCCAGACACCGGTGCAAACAGTCATGTGTCATCTGATCTCAACGGCTTTGACAATTCTGAGCCGTATTTTGGTAAGGACACGCTTCTTGTTGGTAATGGCAATGGTTTACCTATTCTTCATATTGCCTCCACCACCTTTAATTCACCAAACAAAACCTTTTCTATAAACGAAATCCTACACGTTCCACAAATTAAACGAAACCTTCTTTCTATACAACGCTTTTGTCAAGATAATAATGTCTTCTTTGAGTTTCACTCTACTTTTTTGTGTGTTGAAGGATTCGGTTACCCGCACTATCCTCCTCATAGGTCCAAGTAAAGACGGTCTCTACTCTTTCCACCTACCAAAGATTCATGCTCTCCCAAATGTTGCTTTTTCCACCGTTCGAGCTTCTCCTACAACTTGGCACCAAAGACTCGGACACGCTCATACGCATCTTTTACAGACCATGATTTCTAAGAATTGTCTTCCTCTTATTAAAAACTCTGTTCTTCCTTTTTGCAATTCATGTCCCATGGGAAAGTCATCAAAACTGCATTTGTCTTTTAATAATTATAGAAGCACCCATGTATTGGATTTAGTTTTTTGTGATGTTTGGGGTCCAGCTCCTGTTACTTACTTTTATGGTGATCTTTATTTTTTACTTTGCGTTGATCATTACACTAGATATATGTGGATATTTCCAATTAAACAGAAATCTGATGTATTCAGTGTCTTCAAACAGTTTCACACAATGGCCGTAAGACAATTTAAAACACAACTTAAATCGGTTCAAACAGATTGGGGGGGAGAGTTTCGAAACTTATCCTCTAAAATACTCGGAATCTTACACCGCCTATCTTGTCCTCATACAAGCGAACAAAATGGCTTTGTTGAGAGATGACACCGTCATGTCGTCGAAACCGGCCTCACCCTCTTAGCACAATCTGGTGTTCCAATGCATTTTTGGAACTTTGCTTTTCAGACCGCCACATACCACATAAACCACATGCCCTCTCGTACTTCATCCCATATCTTTCCCTTCGAGAATCTTCTCAATCAAAAACCTGATCTTTCCTTTTTACGAGTTTTCGGTTGCAAATGTTTTCCTCACCTCCGTCCATACAATCCTCACAAAATGGATTTCCGTTCATTACCATGTGTCTTTCTAGGGTATAGCCCCTCTCATCACGGATATCAATGCCTAGATCCTACCAACAATCGCATTTACATCGCGCGGCATGTACGGTTTAATGAATCACACTTTCTGTTTCTTAAATCATCCTCTCCTACACCTACCCCACCTTCTCCCGATCCATACGTTTCATGTTATCCTTCTCCTACCGCATATGACCAACCCACGTCTTCCACAAACGACCTATCACATAACCCACCCTCTCCCAACCAAACTGAACCACATCCCAGCTCAGCCCAAACCACTTTTGTACAACCGAATCCAACATCCACCACCGAACCATCTCCCTCGGCCCAGCCAAACAACTCACAACCAGCCGATCCGCCTACTGTCACCTACTCCCGTCATTCTCAAACAACAAATCTAGCCTATCAAACCCATCAACATTCGGCTCAAACGAACCCACCACCTACTATCCCTCCTGTTCCACCACCAACTCAACCTACTATTCAAACCCAATCTACTTCAATTCCCAACACAACCGCCACCCAAACACGTACTAGACCAGCAAACCTTCGACAAAAACCCAAGCATATAACTCCTTATAATCCTTCTGCCTTTCACACTTCCGTTGACCCCTCCTTAACCGAACCACCCACCTTTGCCATTGCTAACAAAAGCCCTCAATGGCGTGCTGCCATGACAGAGGAATTCAACGCATTAATGAAAAATGGTACATGGACTTTAGTACCACCGGTTCCTACCACTAATATTGTTGATTGTAAGTGGGTTTACAGGTTGAAACATGATGAATATGGGAATATAAAACGCCACAAAGCTCGTTTGGTGGAAAAGGGTTCAACCAACAGCCAGGAATTGACTACCACGAGACATTTAGTCCGGTTGTTAAATCCACCACGGTTCGTGTGATTTTGTCGCTTGCCGTTACAAGGCGATGGCCTCTTCGCCAGTTAGATGTACAAAACGCCTTTCTTCACGGAGATCTCAAGGAAACGGTGTACTTGCGACAACCACAAGGCTTTACTGATCCACAAAAGCCAAATCATGTATGTCTTCTTCACAAGTCCCTGTATGGCCTCAAACAAGCTCCACGGGCCTGGTTCACTCGCCTTTCAGGTGTCTTATTGAAACTCGGTTTTCATGGGTCCAAAACAGATCCTTCATTGTTTATTTAAGCCCACAATGTTCACTTATTATATATGCTTGTTTATGTGGATGACATAATTCTCACCGGCAACAATTCCCGACTCATTGACCACATCATTCAACAGCTGAACACTACCTTTGCGATCCAAGACATGGGTCGGTTGTCATATTTTTTGGGCATTGAGGTACTCTTTAATGGTAATGACTTGCATCTCTCACAGAAGAAATACATTTCTGATATCATTCAGAAAGCAAGTCTCTCTCAGGCAAAACCGGTTGACTCTCCTATGGCTCCTAATTCCAACTTGGCACTCGGAGATAGCCCTCAGTTCGACGATCCGGTGAAATTTAGACAAATTGTTGGGGCATTACACTACCTAAATCTTATCAGACCTGACATAACCTTTGCAGTCAACAAGGTTTGTCAATTTATGCACTCACCTACAGAATATAATGTCTGCGGTTAGAGAATTCTTCGGTATCTCCAAGGAACATCTCATCTTGGCTTACTGATTCAACAACAATCAGCCTCCGTCATTCATGCTTACACTGATGCCCATAAACGGTCCCTCACAGCCTTCTCCGATGCTGATTGAGCAGGCTCCCTTGATGACCGTCGTTCCACGGGGGGATATGCCATCTATCTTGGATCGAATCTCATTTCATGGCGTGCTTGTAAACAACAAACTGTCTCTCGGTCATCTACAGAATCCGAATACAAAGCCCTAGCTAACACTGTTGCTGAATTAAAGTGGCTTGAAGCACTTCTTAAGGAGCTTCACGTATCTATGAAATTGGCACCTATCTTGTGGTGTGATAATCTAGGTGCTACTTATTTGTCAGCCAATCCAGTATTTCACGCGCGCACAAAACACGTGGAGATTGACTTTCATTTTGTGAGAGAAATGGTAGCTCATAAAAAGGTATCAATATAGTTTACCAAGATAGACGATCAAATTGCAGATGTGTTTACAAAGCCTCTATCCTCACAATGGTTTCTGCTTCTTAGATCCAAGCTAAAGGTCGCTCCCCAGCCTTAGCTTGAGGGGGAATATTAAACCAATATTATGATATATATGTAAATTATTTGTTTCTGTTATTACCAGTAATTGTCCTATATATAGGACCTCCTATTGTAATCATATTATTCAATTCAATACAATCATAATTCCACATACGTATTATACTATACGACAATCATTGTTTTGCTAAGATGTCAAAGTGTTGTTTCAGGCAGCCATAAGTGGTGTTCCTCAAGCATGTGGTAAATTCGGAAGGTGTTAAAGTTGAAGAAGAAAAGATTTCAGCAGCGCAATCTTAGCTGATACCTTCAACAGTCAAGGAAGTGAGAGGTTTCCTTGGTTTAACGGGATACTATAGACGTATCATTCAAAACTATGGTTTGATAGCACGACCTCTCACAACGTTGACTAAGAAAGATGGGTTTGTATGGTCGGAAGAAGCCCTAATCGCCTTTAATAAACTAAAACAAACACTGTTGTCCACATCTGTTTTGAGGTTACCCAACTTCTCACAACTATTTGTCATTGAATATGACGCTTCGTCTGATGGTGTGGGGGCGATATTGTCTCAAGCAGAACACCCCATGGCCTATTTTTAGCAAGGGATTTTCCCCTTTATTAGACTACTGACTAAATATGAACAGACACGGGATATGAATAGACTCTAGGGTTTCATGATTATGCTATATATATATATATATATATATATATATATATATATATATATATATATATATATGGGTGGGATCTAGAGAGAACTCCTCTTAAAGAGAGAACTAGAGAACTAATAAAAATTATTTTTAACTTTTTTTAAAAATATATTTTGCGATTTTTTTTTTCTTTCCTCCTAATAAGATGATATTGCTCCTAAAAAAAACGGTCAATATAGTGCATATGTGCACTAATGTGTATTGCATATATACAATAGTGTTTTATTGCATATAATATAACACAATTGCATTATACAATACACACTATTGAATATATGCAAATACAACACTAATAGTTGTACTCAAAACACACTATCGCATATACATAATACAACACTAATGCACATATGCAGTGTATTGTTTTTTGGTATTTTTGTATATAATATAACGCTATTGCACCAATACAATACAAAAAATTACATATATGCTATTCAACATTATTGCACATATCAAAATATACACTAGTGCACATATGCAATAAAAAAAAGTCGATGTGTTGCATATGTGCACTACAACGAGTTTTTTTATTATTATTTTTTTATTTTTTTCTAGTGAATGGTAACAAAATATAAGAATAATGGCAAAAACGGAAATTTAAAAATATTTTTTTTAATTAAATTAAAAATATTTCTTTATTTAGTTCTCTAGCTCTCTCTTTAAGAAGGAGTACTCTCTTGATCATCTCCCTATAAATATATACATATATATATACATATACATATATATATATATATCCATGTAATTCTCATATTAAGATAATACAAAACATCTACAATTATCAAGTTTAACTTGGTATCAAAGCTAGGTTACAACCAACAATAGCAACCGCCGTGGTGCGGCCGACCACTGTCGTGGCCCCAACCACAACCTCTCTTACAAGCTTTCTAGTTTAATTGCTTTTATTTTAAATAACAAGATCACAGCCACAACCACCATAGATAATCACCATCAGTATCTTATAGCCATCGTGCATGTACGCCACAGTAACAACAATCACCATCACTCCAAACCCAATCTCCATAATAGGTTGCTGCCATTTCTGTCACAACATCATCACCTCTCCGACTGCCGCCGTTACAGACAAATGCTAGGGTATGCAGAAACAAACTGCAGCAAAGGCCCCCTAGCCGTCATCACCACAATGTGATGCCGTCTTATGCCTCTACACAACAGCGGAATGGTTATGAAGGAACCGGGGTGAACTAAACGAAGAAGACACTCATGGACAGAGCCAAAGATGGTCGTAGGAAACCGTTGTGGAGAGAGAACTGGAACACTCGCCAGAAAACAACCGTTCGCCCGCGCTGCAACTTTAACCGCAAACAAAACAAAGCAAAAGAGGATGACAATGGGGCTGATGTAGCTTGACGTTCCAAAGTCACCTTAATGGACTGAATCTGGTTTACTTTTATTAGTAATTACATTATCAAGCCAAAACCTCTCACGCTTAGCTTGCGGGGGAGCATTGGACTGAACATGAACAGGCTTGGAATATGAACAGACACGGGACATGGGATATGAATAGACTCTAGGGTTTCATGATTATGCTATCTATATATATCCAGGTAATTCTCACATTAAGATAATACAAAACATCTACAATTATCAAGTTTAACTCCCTTCTAGTCGATTTAAATCAGTTTATGATTGAGAGCTGTTAGCTTCAGTATTGGCAGTACAAAAGTGGAGTCATTACCTGCTTGGCCAACATTTTCTCATCTGTGCCGATCATTGCACCTTGAAGTTCTTACTTGAGTAGCAGATTACAACTACCAAGCAACGTCTACTATTAAAACTTATGCCTTATGACTTCTCTATTATTCACAAACCAGGGAAAGAAAATAAAGGAGCAATGCCTTATCACACCGACCCCATTCGGGTGAATTATTAACACTGATAGTGCCTTATTGTGTAGAGGTGGCAGACATCAAACACGGACTCCAAAATGACCCAGTTACGAGTGATATTGATACGGTCCCATATCTTGATCAAATCAGTTATAAAAAGAGGGGATATCGGGTTAATGAGTATCTCAAATTTAGGACCGGTTATTATTCTATAATTAAATGGTAGCTAAAGTTTAGGGCAGGTTATTATCCTACCGGTGCTTATTTATATCTTTTGTTCTAGTGAGGAGGATGCGAATGTTTATTATTATCTAAGTATTAGGTTTTCTTTAACTTTGTATCGGAGACTTCCCATCTCGAATTGGGTAATCGGAGACCTCCCATCTCAAATCGGGTTATTATGTTTCAATAATTGAATCGTTTGTTTGAGTCCAAATTCTAGACTCTATCATTTGGTTCCATTGCCGGGAAACATTTAAAGGAATGATGGTGCAAACCGGGGGTAGCGGTGGTGGCAGTCTTACATCCGATCAAATCGCCGCTCAATTGGCAGCCATCGCCACCAAGCTTGACACCATACTCTCACGATTGAGGGGTGATGTTGCAGATATCAAGTCCCAGATGATAATGATAAGAGATGACAACTACTTTTAATGGCCGAAAAAAGAGGCGAGATGGTCAACTCTTTTGACCAGAAAAATAGTCATCAGTTTTTGGAAATAAAACTCATGAACCTAATGCCATGAGTGTGTTCCTTGAATCCAAGTCCAAAGTTGGTCATACAAAGCCCAACAGAAACCTAGTAGCAACACATGCCTTCAAACCTAACTTATCGGTTGTTACTCAGTCATCGCAACTCCTTCCTAAATTCCTTCCAGGCATATATGATTCTGTGAAGCACGCGCGATTCCTAACATGCAAACTGTTGGAATCGGGGGAAGGGGTAAAGAATATCGACTCTGAACAACCAACCGCAATTACAGGGGACACACATGATAAGAAGGAAATCGCTGAAATCAAATGGTCATCAAGGCAGGGTGTAGATGCAAAGACAAGGATATCGTAGGGCCTTCACAATTTGCTCTAGCTTATGGATGGATCTATGGATCGAGTCAGCCTATAATTGAATGGTTGATTGCCTGGCTACAACTATCAGATTTTCGACTTGAGGACAAGTCATTTGTGCGGCCGGGATGTATTGATATGTTCCCATATCTTGGTCAAATCAGTTATTAAAAGAGGGGATATCGGGTTAATACGTAGCTGAAAGTAGGAGCGATTATTATTCTATAATTAAATGGTAGCTAAAGTTTAGGGCAAGTTATTATTCTACTAGTGCTTATTTATATCTTTTGTTCTAGTGAGGAGGATGTCAATGTTTATTATTATCTAAGTATTAGGTTGTCTTTAACCTTGTATTGGAGACTTCCCATCTCGAATTGGGTAATCGGAGACCTCCCATCTCGAATCGGGCTATTATGTTTCAATAATTGAATCGTTTGTTTGAGTCCAAATTCTAGACTCTTATCATTTGGTTCCAATGCCGGGAAACATTTAAAGGAATGATGGTGCAAACCAGGGGTAGCGGTGGTAGCAGTCTTACATCCGATCAAATCGCCGCTCATGACTAAATCCTTCCAGGCATATATGATTCTGTGAAGCACGCGCGATTCCTACATGCAAACTGTTGGAATCGGGGGAAGGGGAAAAGAATATCGAATCTGAACAACCAACCGCAATTACAGGGGACACACATGATAAGAAGGAAATCGCTGAAATCAAATGGTCATCAAGGCGGGGTGTAGATGCAAAAGACAAGGATATCGTAGGGCCTTCACAATTTGCTCTAGCTTATGGATGGATCTATGAAGCGGGTCAGCCTATAATTGAATGGTTGATCGCTTGGCACAACTATCAGATTTTCGACTTGAGGACAAGTCGTTTGTTCGGCCGGGATGTATTGATACAGTCTCATATCTTGGTCAAATCAGTTATTAAAAGAGGGGATATTGGGTTAATGAGTAGCTAAAATTTAGGACCGGTTATTATTCTATTAATAAAGGGTAGCTAAAGTTTAGGGCAAGTTATTATTCTACTAGTGCTTATTTATATCCTTTGTTCTAGCGAGGAGGTGGTCAATGTTTATTATTATCTAAGTATTAGGTTTTCTTTAACCTTGTATTGGAGACTTCCCATCTCGAATTGGGTAATCAGAGACCTCCATCTCGAATCGGGTTATTATGTTTCTGTAATTGAATTGTTTGTTTGAGTCCAGATTCTAGACTCCATCAGATATTGTCAACAATTACAAGCTGACACATCATTAGTTGCTGGCTTCTCCATCATAGATCACTTTCTATTTTATAAGGACGCTTAGTGATACCTGAAGTACCTGATCTCAAGAAGTTACATGAGGCACATGACACCCCAACCAGTGGTCATGGCATGGCAGGATCTCTCAATGGACTTTATAGTCGGCCTACCTCCTTCTGGTCGTTATGATACTATATTAGTGGTGGTTGATCGTTTGAACAAATATGCTCATTTTATCTGCCTCACATACATTCACTGCAAAAGGAGTGGCTGCAATTTTTTATAAGTAATTCGCTTGCATGGATTCCCGTGATCCATCATATCTTACAGAGACGTGGTTTTTCTCAGCCACTTTTGGCAGGAACTATTTAGCTTAAGCCAAACTAAGCTCCAATTGAGTACAAGTTACCATCCCAGACGCATGTACAGACTTAAGTCTTAAACCGTTGCCTTAAAGCCTATTTACGATGTTTTGCCAGTGAACAACCTACAAAGTGGAGTACTTATTCACCATGGGTTGAATAATCGTATAACAAGGGTATCACACGGCAACAAGCACCACTCCCTTCACTGTTGTTTATGGTAGGGAATGATACAAACCCTTCGTAAGCTGAAGGGTCCAAGAGAGACAAATGGGTGAGGACAATGAACGGTCTAAGTAACCGCAACAATTATTATAAAATTGCGTCTATTTGTAGGATCTTGTTTTAGGTTCTACGGCATCCATGCTTTATATATTAAAAATATTGGGGTCTGTTAACCTTATGTTTGGAGAATTGACATCTCGAATCGGCTAACCGGAGACTAGCCCATCTCGAATCGGGCCAACTATCCTTAAATTTCTTAAGTTTAGGGGTTCTATCAGGGAGCCTCCTTCCTTCCTTATGCCATGGGAGAGACAAAAAATGCAGAATTGGAGCAACAGTTAGTAGAGCGGGATGATATGTTAAGCTTCTTAGAAACAATCTCAAAAGGGCCCAAGACCGGATGAAGAATCAAGCTAACCACAAACGACGAGATCTAATATTTTAGGATGGGGATTTTGTGTTCCTAACAATTCAGCCTACCGTCAAAAAAGTTTAGCCAAACGTCGCTATGAAAAACATTCTCCACGCTTTTTCGATCCATATCGTATTAAATGTGTAGGGGGACCAGTTGCTTATGAATTGGAGCTCCCACCTACTGCTAGAATTCACCAGGTGTTCCATGTGTCCATGCTTAAACCCGCCCATGGATCTTTCTCTTCTAACCAGCAACCTCCATTACCCATCACTAAAGACTGGGAAATTGACTTACAACCAAGTTCTATTATTGCTCATCGTTGGATTTCCGAAGCTGATCATTTGGTTCTGGAATTGCTTGGTGTAATCGTCCAATGGAAGAAGCCACCTGGGAATCCTATGATTTGTTGGCAGAACAATTTCCCACATTCCGCCTTGAGGATAAGGCGTTTTACCGGGAGGAAAGTAATGATAAAGGCCCAATTAAGTATACTCGAGAAGAAGGAAACGGGCCACAACTGCTAATACAGGCCAGCTGAATTCTGTTTTTGGGCTTAAGCTGGATCCACTTGGTCAAGGAGTTAGCGGTAAGTTGGAAGAGTGGGAAGCATTTACTATGCCCTTTATTAACAGGAAGATAAAAGAGTGAGGAGCTATTCCTATGCCAGCAGTTACATGTTTTGGGTTAATAAAAGCAGGCTTCTTACTTTTGTATTCCTCATTCTAGTTTTTCATTATCAAAGTATTGTGTAATTGGAGACATTGCCCCTCTCGAATCGGGCTGTTTATCTCATTTTGAATAAAAGTTGCCTGCTTGATTTTAGATCTTATCATGTAATAAAGTAATTATATAAATATTAAATACAAATTATTTAGCATTACCATTTCCACATAGATTGGCAATAGCTCCTGCTACCATTCGTAAAGTCTGTGGATCCTCAGCATCAGCTGCTGTCATTGCCAGCAAACTAATCCCATCTTGAGCCATAATTAATTCTTGATTAGCTTCTGCATCAACCATAAATGTCATAAAAATAATCAAAATAAGTTAATCCTATACATAAATAAACAGTCCATAATAAAACACACAAACCATTCATTGCAAGATTTGCAATGGCACCGGCTGCTATTCTGCAAATCGTTTCATCAAAGCTTCTACTTCTAAGGAGTGCCAGCAAGGATGACAGACCACCAGCTTCAACTATTCTTTCTTGATTAGTATCTGCATATTACGTAACTTCAGAAATAATCAATCAAACGAACATACTTGAAATGGAAGATATTTGTTTGATAAGAAGGCTTCAAGAAACAATGACCTTCAGCTGCTAAATTGGCCACCACTTTAACTGCATGCAAACGTACATTTGGATCTTCTGATTCTAGCAAAGACAAGATCTTTTGCAATCAATCTATTCAGTTTGAGATAAATGCAAAAAAGTTAATAACATAAGCTACTTTATAATACCATTAAAAGTGCAAATTTTGCATACCATGTTCGTGAAGATTGGCTATCGAAGCTCTCTCTCCATTACCTTGATTATCAAGTTGTGAGTTTCTTGGCTGAAACAACAAAAAATCATCTCAAATGTTCACCTCCTTCTATAATATAACTAATCTAAAAGAAGTAGCAAGCTTGGTTTTAAAATATGCGCATAATTAGTCATGCGCTGCGAATCCAAGATGCGACGATGATGCGCTCTAATTCACATAATGCGTGATGCGGTCTGATGAACGCAGTTCCTGCAAAGTTTACTTGTACCTTATGCACAACTAAATGTACACATAAAGTTAAAGGCTTATGATGGTTATACATAACCTTTGGTCGTACTATAGCTTTTCTAAAGTTATTTATTTTGATCTCTCTTATTTTTTTGGTGTTTTAAAGATAGCAAGCTCAAGTATTAAGTTTTTAGCATTTTTAATATAAACCATAGTTATCAAATGCGCTAGGCGCACTTACGGCGCATAGGCCTCGCCTAGGGCCTAAGCGCAAAAAAAGTGAGGACCCGAGAAAAAAAAGCGCGCAATGAATTTAAATATATATATATATATATATATATATATATAACTTGAATAACATAGTTCAAGTCCCAAACATTAACCAATACCAAAAGATCAAAACCCCAAAAACTTGAATAACATTTCAAATACGAAAAATTAACCAATACTGAAAGTACAAAACCCCAAATATCCAAAGCAAAATAATTTATAGCAATATTGCAAATTAAAATCAGTAAAACAAAACAAAGTATTTTATAGCAATCTTGCAAATTAAAATTGGTAAAGCAAAAACATAATATAAGAAGCATATTGTAACTATTAAACTATGAGAATATCTGAATGTTGTAATTATCAAGCAAAACTAAATAAGAATAAAGAAACATATTGCAAAATGGTAAAGCAAAGCAAAATCGGTAATTTGCATTGCAATATAACAAATATATTACATATTGTAATTACTAACAATAGGAAAATCATGTAAGCATTCATCTTCCAAATTAGCAATCAAAAGCCAGAATAATCAATAAGTTTATACTAAGAATAGAGTAAATTAATCAAATCCGTTTTTTAAGGTAATTATTATTGGTCTGCTGATGATAAATCAAAAGAAATAAAAAGAAAATCAAAAAAAATCAAAATCAAAAAACGGATTTTTCTCTAAGAAATGCACCTTGACTAGTATGAGGCGGTTTACCAACGCCTCCCATACGTGATGTGTGCGCATCGGCTTTTTGGATCAAACGCATTGGAGCGCATCACACATTTTAAACCAAGTTAACAAAGATTTATTGCGTATAAAGATCAATTTTTACCTGACCAGAACTGAAAGTCAGTTGTGACAATCTGCTTTGCAATAGCAAAACTTCTTCCTCAAGTTTTTGTTTCTGACGACCCTCGTCATCTAGTAAATTTTGGAGCTTTATGACATCAGCATTTACTCCTGCCTAATCCATTAAGAGAAATATGTGATGCAATATGTATACCAGTAAACAGAATTAAAAATATTGTGAATTTTTAAATGAAAACGAAAATTCAGACCTCCGTAGGATCAAGTTGTGAATTCTTAAGATTTTGGATCTCTTCTTCAGCTTGTTTTCTCAAAGCCATTTCCTTCTTGTTAGACATAATAGAGCCGGCCCTAGTTTACTTACTTAATATAGATTAGGTATATATATATCAATGCTCTCTATTGTAATCAATCATTCAGAAAACAATATCAATTCAATTCAATAACACGGTTTATTTTGGTATCAGAGCCAAGATTAACCTAACCCTAATTCTGCCGTCACAGGCCCTAATCCCAACCCCGACGCCAACACTCAATCGCTGCCCAAGCAGCCTTCTTCCTCTCGATTTCTTTACCAATGGCCATGATCAGTTCCTTCTCCACTGCAGAGAAAACTGCTCAAAACTCACATAAGTTCGCGTTCTCTTTAACACCCACCAACTATGGGTTCTGGAAGGAGATGATTCAACATTTCTCATAACCAACAACCTTTTTGGCTACGTGGATGGAACAATCAAGTGTCCACCTTCAAAGACAGCCGCTACAACAGATACAGCCTCGGTTGATAACCCTAGTTATCTCCACTGGATCACTAATGATGCTCATGTTCGAATGATTATTACTTCAACCATCTCTGAAGCGTCCTTTCAACATGTTCAAGGCCCGACCTCCAGAGAATTATGGCTTGCCCTTGCTCGTGCCTATGCGCCGAGTAATCCAACACGCGAGTATTCTCTCCGGATTCAACTCATGCGCATTGAACAAAAAGGTGATGAAACTCCAATTGCTTATTTGACTCGTGCTCAAGAGTATGCTAATGCCCTTGCCAATATCAACGCTCCTGTACCAGATAAAGAATTGGTCATGCTCGCCATATCTGGTCTTCGACCAGAATACAACCCATTAAAGTCTTCCCTGCTTGGCCGAGTACCACCAGTAACGTTCGTTGAACTCCATGGCTTGTTGAATGATCATGATTTCATGTATTCCAGACCTGCCCCTGCTGTGCCACAAGCTTTCACAGCAACTACGGACTCCCTGATTCGTCCTAATGCTATTCAATCATCACAACTTCAATCACTACAACAAATTGCCTCTCAACTTGGTCTTCAGTTGAGCCCCACGGCCTCTCCTAATCCTCAACCTCAAGCTTTCTATGCAGCTCGTGGCAACCGTGGCAACCGAAGAGGCAACTATCGCAACAACAACAACCGAGGAAACTATTCTCGCAACCGCGACGAAGGTCGAAGCAACAATCGCACCCAACAATTTGCTTGGGCATCCACCCAAAACACAGTTTATGGACATTGTAACAGATGCGGTATTGCTCACATTCCATCTCAATGTCCAAATCAGTCCGGGCCAGGCAATGCTCGACAACAACCGCAGGCTAACTATGCTTCTTTCTCGGAAAATGCTTCTCAATCCGGCCACTCCCATGGTTTCCTGACACAGGGTCCAACAGTCACGTTACACCGGATTTGACAAGCTTGGATAACTCTGAACCATACTTTGGTAATGAAGCACTCCATGTTGGCGACGGTAATCCTCTTCCTATCTTTCATGTTGGTTCTTCTAAATTCTATTCTCCAAACAAAACGTTAAATCTTTCTAACATCTTGCATGTTCCTCAAATCAAAAAGAATCTTCTTTCCGTCCAACAATTTTGTACTGAAAACAATGTTTTCTTTGAATTTCATTCGTCTTTTTTTGTTGTGAAGGACGAGTCTACACGGCATATCCTACTCATGGGTCCAAGTAAAGATGGTTTATACTCGCTTAGCCTACCACAACTGAAGTCTATTCCACGTGTCTCCTTTACCGCTACTAAAGCTTCGTCAACCATCTGGCACAATCGTCTTGGACACCCGCTATGCTCGTGTTTTTCAATCAATTGTTTCTGCTTTCTCTTTACCTGTTTTGAATAAACTTTGTTCTTTATGTACTCCCTGCCAAATGGGAAAGTCGTCTCATCATCATCATCATCATCGTACTCAGTATATCCCACCAATAGCAAAGCTATAGTAGGGTCTGAGGAGGGTAAGATGTAGACAGCCTTACCTCTACCCCATAAGGATAGAGAGGCTGCTTCCGGTGAGACCCCCGGCTCGATAGTAGTTTTGCATCAAGCCTTGGACATAAGGCACATAGCACTCAATCATCGGGACACCGGCTGATCGGTGCATGTACCCTTGTCTTTCGGCTATCAACGCCACTACATGATGCCTGATTAACCGTCCGTCACTTTTAACGTTATTTTCACGAGATTAGTAAAATAACGTCAAAATTAGTGCAATTTCACTTTTGCCCACCCAAGGGTTCACACATATATACATCATATGTGCGCACCGCAAGCAGGGCTACAAATGGGAAAGTCGTCTAAACTTTCGTTATCTGTTTCTAATTTTCATAGCAATAATATTTTGGATTTGATTTATTGTGATGTTTGGGGACCAGCTCCTACTTTATCTTCTAATGGTCATCGATATTTTCTTTTGTGTGTTGACCACCATACTAGATACATGTGGTACTTTCCGTTGGCACAAAAATCAGACGTATACCAGACTTTTCAATCATTTATTACCATGGCAGAACGTCAATTCAACACAAAAAATTAAGAACGTTCAAAACTGATTGGGGGGTGAATTTCGAAGCTTATCCCCCCTTCTCTCGTCCCTTGGAATTGTTCATCGTCGCTCGTGCCCTCACACGAGTGAACAAAATGGTACGGTTGAACGCCGTCACCGCCATGTGGTTGAAACGGGTCTTGCCCTTCTAGCCCAATCCCACCTACCAGAAGCTTTTTGGCACTTTGCCTTTGAAACGGCGGTTTGTCTAATCAATCGCATGCCCTCGCGTTCAAATTCCAACAAGTCTCCCTACCAACATATCTTTCACCGCCCTCCGATCACTCGTTTCTTCGCGTATTTGGTTGTCAATGCTTTCCTTATCTCCGTCCCTACAATCCTCACAAAATGGACTTCCGTTCTACCCCTTGTCTCTTTCTTGGTTATAGCCCGTTCATCATGGTTATCGTTGTCTTGACTTAGCCACTGATCGGGTCTATGTCGCCAGACATGTTCGTTTTGATGAGGAATTCTTCCGTGTGCACAGAAATCCAAACCGGAACCTACCCCCAACCCGGATCCTTATTACTCTACTTACTCGGATCCCTCCACAATTCCAACCATTCTACACCTCCTAATGACCCATCCCCACCCTCTTCACCCTCGGCTTCAAGCCAACACACCCCTTCAGTTGCTCCTTCAGCCCCAAATCAGCCCCAACAGCCTCCCCAACCTCGCCCTCGGCCTGCCAATTTGCGGCCAAATCCCACCCTTGTAACTCGTTATTCTCCCGCTTCCTTTCAGACCTCATGTTACTCTTCTCTCACCTCTGAACCTACCTCCTTTACCGCCGCCAACAAGTCGCCGGAGTGGCGCAATGCCATGAACGAAGAGTTTACCGCGCTAGCGAAAAATGGCACATGGTCTCTTGTTCCACCTGTCCAAAATACTAATGTTATTGACTCTAAGTGGGTGTACAGGTTAAAGAAAGATCAGGATGGAAAAGTCACTCGATTCAAAGCTCGCCTTGTTGCCAAGGGCTATCGTCAACAACCCGGAATTGATTACCAGGAGACATTTAGTCCCGTCATAAAAGCTACCACCATCCGGGTTCTCCTCTCCTTGGCAGTGACAAATGAGTGGCCATTACGCCAACTTGACGTTCAGAATGCGTTCTTACATGGAGACTTAGAAGAGACCGTATACATGCGCCAACCCGCGGGCTTTGTTGATAAGGACAAACCCAATCACGTTTGTCTTCTTCATAAGTCCTTATATGGGCTTAAGCAGGCACCTAGAGCTTGGTTTCATCGGCTATCTGGCACTCTTCACTCCATCGGGTTCAATGGGTCGACAACTGACCCGTCTCTTTTCATTTTGAAAAACAACGGTACGCTGGTGTATGTCCTTGTTTATGTTGACGATATCATCGTCACAGGTAATAATCCTAATGCCATCAACGAGGTAATAAGCAAGCTTAGCTCTGCCTTTGCGGTTAAAGATTTGGGTGCCTTGCACTATTTTTTGGGGATTGAAATTGTACCTCAAGGG
>NW_027502997.1:0-27250 GCF_021521415.1 Bidens hawaiensis
TATCCGTAGCAAAAAAATTAGTCGACTCCTAATCATAACACTTTAGAGCAGCTTCCCAACCCAATGCACGAAACTTATCAGTAACCCCAGATAGACCAAACTCCGTTTCACACACTTCTTTTTCAAAAATGAACCCCTCTTTCTTCTGAATTAATAAGTTCATTTATTCACGAAACAGTTCCTGTTGCTATTCCATAGGTTGGTATGGCAAAGACCCCGAGTTCCAAATTGGTTTCTCCCCTCTCTGATCTTCTTCCTCCTCTTCTATATCGGCTGAAGTATTAATCTTCTCCGTTTTTGTTGCTCAATTGGATTACTTGAAGACCCAACTGGTTCCTTTCCTTTTCGACCCATTCTGAAAACACAACATTCAACAACCAAGGAACAAGTTATTCTTTTTTGTTGGAATATTTTAGACCGACGCATCGAATCGTTAGTCATTTATAATGAGAAACTAAAGAAAGACAACAAGTTATTATAACCAGTAATTGAAGCATTTGTCGGGTGAAATATTATATTATATTTTATTCCTTTGGTCTTATCCAAGTGGCGGTGGAGTAAAGACCAAGACAAAAGACTAGTATAAATAGATGATTTAGGTCATTTGTTTATGTCATGTGTGCATTGTGAGATTTTTTATTGTGTTGAGAGTTTGCCCACAGGGAAGAGCTCTCCCCGGGTGGCCATTTCTTTATGATTATGTATGTATGAATGTATGTATGAGTGTTCTTGATGAGAATCATTCGGCTTATAATATCATACTACGTACCATTTCTAACTTGTTTGTGTTTAGATTACATATATGTGTTCATCCTACTTTATTGATTATTGCTAATCGAATTAGGCTCTCTCCCAATACATCTCATCCGTCCTAACATCATTCAAAAGTGAATACGAGTGAGATTCGATCCATGAACCAAGCTCATTATACATGTCTGTTCACGACACACGCTTCCGCACCGGGGATCGGTTCTGTAAGTTGGTATCAGAGCGAGGTTACTGAATCGTTCAGACTAACCGCTGAACTAGATTCAATTCACTCTTGAATCCGTCTTGGACGTTAAACTTGTTCGTTGAAGTTTTTGTGGGTTTTTGCATGAATTTGAATTAACTTTGATGATCGAAGGATAATATAAGTGGATTGATGTTTGGTTGATGATTAGTTTAGAGATTCAACATCAATTTCATGTTTATATGTTCAGCTTCGTCCAGATCTATAGTTTTCGGTTCGTTTTAGGTCGAACCCACTTATATTTGATGTTCTAGATCCGATTTTTGATTAAATTGTTGATAGGTTGGTGTTAGAATGATGATTTCGTGATGATATGAACTGATTTCTATGATTAATTTCACGTATCAATGGCTTAATTTTGGATCTAAGAATTAGGGTTCATTTGTTCAAAATTGAGAGAAAACTGAAAACACGTGTTTAGGGTAAATTGGTGACTGATTCTGGTTTGTATGATGATTATGATGTGTTTGGAGCCAATTTGGATAATTAATTTCGTGTTTGAGATGGATTATTATGTGTTTGAGCAAATGAGTATGTTTGAGTAAACGAGTTTAAACTGCGGATTTTCCAAGTATTATTATCGAGCTAATCCATTCACGAACAAATGTATAATTACTTAGTCTGTTTGCTGCCAAGTTCGTTTTGAATTGCTGCAGATCTTGAGATTGTAAACGAGTAGATGACAACATCAGCATTGTGTGCTCCGAGAAGTTGCAGATGTTTATTAATTCACGAACAATTCTCAAGTATTCACGAGTAGTTACATAATTTGCTGGTGCGATGTTTGCTACTGCACTATTTAACCCGGAATGTTGTAGCTATTGCACATAAAGGATGCTATAAAGGGACGGTTTTGTCAGTTTGCTGCCTAGTTCATACTCGGGCAGTTGGATTTGTTTCTGATTTTGCTGTGTTTTTGCTGAAACGAAACGAAAAAGGGCTGCAACTGCTGTAAACGAGTTGTTTTGGTGCTGATTTTTGTTGAAAAGTACTGAAACGAGCTTTAACGGGCTATAAATGAGATGAATTTACTGTTTTTGCTGTTGTCCACTGATAAGTGAGCTGTTAACGAGCTGATACGTACTGAAACAAGCCAAAAACACATTGACATTGCTTAATAGTTGCTGAAATGTGCTGAATATTACTGATTTGTTGTTGTTTTTGCTGATATACGAGCTGAACGTGCTGTTTTTTACTGCTAAAACGGGCCAAAAGTGCACTGAAATTTGCTGATTTATTGCTGTTAAAATGTGTTGTGAACGAGTTGATTGTTTGCTGATTAACACATGCTGTTAAGGAGCTGTTAACGTGTTGTTAACGTGCTGATATTGCCGGTAGAACGTGTTGAACTCGCTGTTAAATGTTGCTGAAATGGTTAATTAAAAGGTGTTGTTAATGGGCTGATTATTTGCAAGGGTATTTCAGTCTTTTTACAGCTGGTACATGTTCTAATGCCGAAGATACAAGGATTATATGCTCGAAATGTTAAGTGATTCAAGCCCAAGCACAAAAAGATAAGTTCTTAAGGCTTCGAGCACATAACTTTGACCACAAGCACTTAATTTTTGTTTCGAGTTCATAAGAGTTGTTCGAGCATGTGATGTTTTAAGTCTCGAGCACATCGTGTTTTATTGAGCATATCAATATTCATCTTGAGCAAAAATTATCTCGAGCACATCTTGTGTGCAAGAGCATATCATGAGTTTTGATGGAAAATCTTCTAAGTATGGAGGCTCGAGCACACTTTTTGCTCACTAGCATGCTTTGTGCTAGTAAAGAAAACCTTCATGAAATCGCTGCATCTTTTTACTCTCAAGCACACTGTGTGCTCGTGAACAGAATGTTTGTGTTTGTAAAATATTTCATGTTTTTGGAAGAAATTTTTGGATATTGATGCAGTCGACTTTCAAAGTCAAACGGGCAAAGATGATGAAAGGAATGTGTACTCGCTTATCCGTTGACTTTTTGACCATGTGTTCTTAATGAAAAATGTTTGCCCAAGTATGAGTGACCGTTTGGAAGTGACTTTTCTGGTCAACTCAGCCGTTGTATGCGTCGGGTCAACGGAGGGTATTTTGGTCATTTTTGAAGACTTTTTCAGCAAAAATTGGGCAAAAATCACAAAAATTTCACAACTTCAACAAGGTGCTTACAAGAACAAGATGGTTGATTTATCTAGATCATTTCAAGAGTTGACCATGTCAAATGTCAACTTTCAAACACAAAAGGTATCTTTTAATGCGTTTATTTTGAATAATTATCAACAATTCTTGATAGGGATGGTCAAGATTGTTTGAATTGAAGATGTTCACCCCGTACATGATTTAAAGACACATTCGTTTATGACATTGCAACGAAATTGGGGGAGAAAAATTATATGGAATTTCATTGCAAATTTTGGTCGAATCAAGTGAAAGACTCACTTTAAGGAAAATTTTGAGTTTATTTTCGATTGCGGTTTCAGATTAACTCGTAGTTGATCATTGAATCTTGAATCCTCGATCTTATGCCCGTACAACAATATCCAAAAGAGATAAAGAGAAGATGATTTGTAATGAAAAATGGGAGACGCTTATTGTGAGGTGGAGAATTTCTATGAAAGGCATCGGGTTATGAGTTGATCATGAAAGTGATTCGATGGCATCGGTCTAAGGGGGAGATTGTTGGGTATTATATCTTACACCGACGCATCGAATCGTTACTCGTTTATAGTGAGAAACTAAAGAAAGACAACAAGTTATTATAACGAGTAATTGAAGCATTTGTCGGGTGAAAATATTGTATTATATTTTATTCTTTTGGTCTTATCCAAGCGGCGGTGGAGTAAAGGCCACGGCACAAGACTAGTATAAATAGATGATTAAGTCATTTGTTTATGTCATGTGTGCATTGTGAGATTTTTGATTGTGTTGAGAGTTTGCCCCCGGGGTAGAGCTCTCCCCGGGTGGCCGTTTCTTTATGATTATGTATGTATGAAAGTATGTATGAGTGTTCTTGATGAAAATCATTCGGTTAATGAAATCATACTTCTACATCTATCTTTTGTGTTTTGATTACAATTGTTCATCCTATCATTGATTGCTAATCAAATCGAACTCTCCACATCCGTCCATTATTATCGTCAAGAATGAA
Organism: Bidens hawaiensis; assembly: GCF_021521415.1. Lineage (NCBI taxonomy): Eukaryota > Viridiplantae > Streptophyta > Magnoliopsida > Asterales > Asteraceae > Bidens > Bidens hawaiensis. Next base: position 4,145 of record NW_027502997.1, read on the forward strand.
TACATGTTATGATTCTATCCAAGATCCGAGCTCGTTTATCACCGTTCGACACACTTCCACACCGGGGCTCGTTTCTGTCATTTTTTCAACCTTTGACATCCCCACACTTGCTTGACACTATGGTTTTAGAAGCAAATTAAACATATTATTCAACTTTTTCAGCAACTTTTCACAATTTTTGAGCATTATATCCACTAGATAACCAAAAATCTGCCCAACAATGTGTTTGAACCAATACTTGACATCTGCAACTATAACCCATTCAAACTCACTAATCGATATCATTAAACAATTCAAGAAAGTGTGGATAAAAAATAATTATGAACAACTTACAATTTACTTGCAATACATCTTGGTGTTGTAGAAGATGAAGATGAATAAAGCTTCAATATAAACGAAAACCCACAAGAATCACAAAAAATTTCGGACCAAGTTGTCCAAAATAAACCACCAAAACACAATATTCTTTCCAATGCAATTACACAATTGGAATCCTTGTGAAATTCTAGTCAAAATAGACTTGAAAATCGATTGATTTGGTTAAGAGATGAAGAAATTGTGATGTTTTAAAGTATTATGTTAGGGTTTGAAGATTTGGAGAGATCAAGAAGAAGTTGGGTCAGATATGTGGTAAATAAGATTGGAACCCATCTTTGTGGTGTAAAATATTTTTTTTTAATTTTGTTTTTTTTAATTTTAAAACAATAATCCGGCGTCCAAAGCTCAGTGTTCACCGTAAGCTACGGTGGCCACCGTAGCTTACGGTGGCCTCTATGCGAAAAACCACACCGTAAGGAAGGCTTCAGCTAGCGTAGGAATTTTAATTCCCATCGTAGCCTACTGTATCCAGTGTAGGTTACGGTGGTCCCTATAGGTGAATTTCAATTTTTTTTAAATAATCTAAACACACACACACACACACACACACATATATATATATAAACCAAATATTACCTACAAAAACAAAAATTACCCTACCCCCATGAAAGAACCGAGTTGTCCTCAACACGGTAAAGAAATTAGTAAGAATATCCCCACCCTTGAGTCGAGCACACTCCAAGACGAGAATAATATTTTTGTAAACAAACTAAACTAAAATATACAACATACCTTGGCCTCTTAGTTTGTTTCCTCATCTGGAGAGCGTAAAAAGTAACTCACCCTATCCACATCGAGCATGTTGATGTCTTTTCCTTCCAAGTAAGGCTTGAGTCTTTGTCCATTCACCACTTGCTTATTTTGGTCTTGAAAATCTTCAATATCCACATCACCAAAACGATCCACTCTTGTGATGATATATGGACCCATCCACTTACTCTTGAGCTTACCCGGAAACAACTTCAACCTTGAATTATACGACCACACCTTTTGACCCACTTCATAAGTCCTTTTTCTCAACTTTGCATCATGGACCTTTTTTGTTTCTCTTTATATGCGGAAGTACATTCGTATGCTTCATCCCGGATTTCTTCAATCTCATTCAATTTCAACTTTCTCCACTCTCCCGCTTCCTTATAATCCGCGTTCACATTCTTGATCGCCCATAGTGCTCGATGTGCCAACTCCATTGGTAAATGACACCCCTTCCCATATACTAACCGATAAGGAGTTGTACCAATGGGAGTTTTGTAGGCGGTCCGATATGCCCACAACGCATCATCTAACTTGGATTACCAATCCTTCCTATCAACAAGCACCGTCTTCATCAAAATTTCTTTATTTGTCGGTTGGACACTCGACTTGTCCACTCGTTTGCGGATGATAAGGAGTAGTGATTCAGTGATTCACATTGTATATTTTCCCAAAATTGAAAATTTTGAAATGTGACCCCCATCACTAATAATAACCCGCGGGATTCCATACCGAGCAAAGTTGTTTTCTTGAACGAATTTGCAAACCACCTAATAATCATTAGTTCTCGTAACTACCGCTTCTACCCACTTTGACACATAATCGATCGCAACCAACATATAAAAAAAACCATTTGAGTTTGGAAGCGGGTCCATGAAGTCAAAGCCCCATACATCAAAAATCCCTATCACCAAAATCGGATGCAATGGCATTTCATCCCTCTTCGAGATACTACCCATCTTTTGGCAATTTAAACAATGTCGGGCATACTCACTTGCATATTTGAAAATGGTGGGCCAATAAAACCCACATTGAAGCACCTGGTAACCCGCTTTCTGACTGTTAAAATGACCCTCGCATGCCGTTGCATGCGAATGAGTCAAAACCTCCAAAACATCGGAATCAGGAACACACCTTCATGCCACTTGATCCGAACCAATCTTGGAAAGGTCCGGTTCATCCCAAATATATTGTTTCATTTGGGCCATAAATCATTGCCTTCTTTTCTTCACCCAATAATTTGAAATAGACCCCATGGCTTAATAATTCAAAAATGTGCATACCACAGTGCGGTCAACACGGCTAACAATTGTTCATCGGGAAACCGTTCATTTATCTCCATCATGTCAACGCCTTGTAATGGGATTCGGGATAAGTGATCCACCACTACATTCTCACACCCTTTTTTCCCGAACCTCCAAATCAAACTCTTGCAAAAGCAATACCCACCGAATCAAATGCGCTTTTTCGTCCTTCTTCTCCTTCAAATATCGAACCACATAATGGTCCGAATAAACAATCACCTTGCTCCCCAACTATACAAGCAGAACTTATCCAGATCATACACCACCGCATGCAATTCTTTTTCTGTGGTGGTGTAATTAAGTTGTTCTTCAGATATGTTTTACTAGCATCACACATAATCTCGAATGGCTTTGTCCAATCTGACGGTTACAAAATGGGAGCGTTAACTAATTGTTCCTTCAAAACATTAAATGCTTGCAGACACTCATTAGTAAATTAAAAGGAGCATCTTTTAACAATAAATTACATAAAGGTATAATGATCACACTCAATCCTTTAATAAATCTCCTATAGAAACCTGCATGTCCCAAAAATGACCTTACCCCTTTAATAATGTTTTTTGGCGGAGGTAAAGATGATATTACCCGAATTTTTGCCTTATCCACCTCCATTCCCCTTTCCGAAATAACATGCCCCAACACAATACCCTCTTGCACCATGAAATGACTTTTCTCCCAACTTAGAACTAAATTTGTCTCAACACATCTTTTTAAAATGTTTTCAAATTCATTGAGACAAGTTTCATAATTTGGACCAAAAATGAAAAAGTCAACCATAAATACCTCAAGTGAATCCCCGACCATGTCCGAAAAAATATTCATCATACAACGTTGAAATGTGGCCGGGGCATTACAAAATCTTAATTGCATTTTCCGAAAAGAAAAAGTGCCATACGGACCCGTGAAGGTGGTTTTGTGTTGGTCGCCCGGGTGGATAGCAATTTGATTATAACCCGAGGACCTATCCATAAACAGTAATAGTTTCGTCCTGATAACCTTTTTAATAATATGGTCAATGAACGGTAATGGAAAATGGTCTTTAGATGTAGCGGTGTTTAATTTACGATAATCAATGCAAACTCGCCACCCGGTGACCGGTCGGGTGGAGGTTTGTTCACCGCTTTCATCTTTAATTACCTATATACATGCTTTTTTCGGTACCACCTGTGTAGGACTTACCCAAACACTATCTGAGATAGGATAGATAATTCCCGTATCTAACCACTTTATTGCCTCATTCTTCACAACTTTCCTCAAATTGGGATTCAACCTTCTTTTAGGCTCCCGAGTTGGTTTTGCATCCTCATTGGTGATAATCTTATGCATGAATATGGATGGACTAATGCCTTTTATGTTGGCAATTGTCCAACCTATAGCCGCCTTGTTCATCTTCAACACCTTTAACAATTCTTGCACTTGAAACCTATCTAAATTGGAGGCAAAAATTACCGGTAATGTGTCGTTATCTCCCAAAAATGTATACTTCAAATGGCTAGGTAAGTCTGTCAACTCCAGTTTCGGTGGACATTCAAAAGACGGTTTTGTATCCGAGTTGATCTCGGCTGGTAGACTTTCAATTTGATGAGTCCATGGTTGTCGTCCCTCTTTGGCCGCCAAGACCCCTTGATTCTTCTTCTCCATCCTCAATGCACAAAGATGTACCTGTTCAAAAAATCACGAACACGTGCTTCCAAAGCATCTTCCTCATAATCATGCGGACCATACATGTCAACTGAAACTGCCATAAAACACTCATCACCGCATAAAGAATTAGAAATGTTAGTGAAAACAACCTCATCTTTCTATTTACAAAAGCCATATCAACCGTTCCCGATCGACATTCGATAATAGCATGAGCGGTGTTTAAAAACGGTGAACTCAATATGACATTTTGTTGTTGGGTCGAGTCAACCAATGAGTAGTCTAAGACCAAAAAGTCAATCAGATAGTAAAATTCATCACATTTTACTAGCACATCCCGCACAATCCCTCGGGGAAGTTAATGAGATAAATCGGCTTTAACAATCGTTGTCTCAACCAGTTTTAACGGACTAAAATCATATTGGTCATATAAAACCTCGGTAAAATACTTACTCCGGTTCCAAGATCTAACAACGCTCTTGATGTTTGAAAATACCAACTTGAATATTTATTAAAGGCGTTCCCGGATCTTGGAGCTTAGGAGGAAGATCTCCTTTTAAAAGCACACTTACCCGCTCGGTCAAATCCACCCGTTTAGGCACTTTTTGTTGCCTCTTTTGGGTACACAATTCTTTTCAAAATTTGGCATAAGCAGGTACTTACTTATTTGCCTCAAGTAAGGGTAAATTTACCTTTACTAGTTTAAAAATCTCCCACATTTCTTCTTTTTGAGGAAACTGTCTTGAAATTATATTTTTCTTACTCGGGTCAAATGGGACTTGATTTAATCCCACTCCATTGCCTTTATTATTCACATTATTACCCAAAGCTGGTTTGTCAATTACATTTTCAAAATTTGGGTCTTTAGAAACAATTGTGGGCGAGGCCTCATCCTCATCACTTTCATTCCCCGTAATGTCCTCAACCACCTCATCAACCAAACCCAGTGATAAAATAGTTTTATATTCTTTACCACTTCTCAAAAAACTAACATGATTAATAGGAAAATTATGAGAAGAACTATGTGTAGGATTTACCTTAGTGTCTTTGCAATGGCCTTTGTTTTTATTCAAAGCCGACACTTCGGTTGCAAGTTGACCCATTGACCCATTTGAGTGGTCAATGATTGAACTGTTATGTCACGGACTTCATCCTACTGCATACGCACTTCATCAAGTCGATTTCTCTTTTACATGTCTTGTTGCATCATCCTAAGCATATCCAGGACTTCACTCCCACTTGAAGAACTTTGACCCGAAGATCCACTTTGACCACTACCCGTTTGTTGAAATTGTCTTTAAAAACCTTGATTGTTCCCGCCTCGAAAATTTCCTAGATTGTTGTATTGTTGGCGCGGAACAAAATTTTCTTGATTCCCTTGAAAATTTGGATTGGATTGGCAGAGGATTCCCATAACGAAAATTTGGATGCTTTCTCAACATGGGGTGGTACGTGTTCTAGTTCATGTTATAATTTCTACCACCTCCACTTGACCTTGAATTGCATTTACCTTTTGCACTTGTTCTTGACCCACTGTACAAGCATCCGGTGCATGAGCCAATCCACCACAATTAGTACAAATATCATACGCTTGATTTGTAGTTTGCACCCCTCCATCTTCTACATCATGTACTTGCGGTCTTCCAATTGCCGGCCCTGCTCTTTTTGCGGTTTGAGCCTTTCTTTCTGATGTGACCGACATTTTCTCCAAAAAAGCCCAATCATCTTGCTTATAATTAGTACCTAATGTACCATTTGTAATAAACATCAACTCTCGCTCATCTTTCGTATTCAACCCCTCATGAAAAGCATCCAACAAGTCCCAAAGAGCAATACCGTAGTGAGGACAATTATTGATCATCGTGTTAAACCATTCAAATGCTTCATGAAACATCTCACCCGATTGTTGTTGAAAAGTTCTCAAACTCCTTCTTGCGTTGTTAGTCTTTTGAGCCGTTAAAAACTCTTCCAAATACCTTTGTTGCATCTCGGCCCCAAGTATAAATTGACGCGGAAGGCAATGTGTAAAACCATATCTCCTTATCTTCTAATGAAAAATCAAAAATGACCAACTTAACATCATCCGATGAAAAACCTTGACCCCCAATTGTGTTGCAAATGGAGTCATACGCCTCCAAATTAAAATAAGGTTCTTTCGTTGCCAAACCTTTATACTTTGGTAAACTTTGGAGTGAGTTGGTTCTACTCAAATGTTCTTCCTTGTTGATTTTGAGGAATAACCACCGGAGAAGGATTATTAATGATGACCGGTCGTAAATGAGCTTCAATTCCTGTTGGGCTACACTTGATGGTTTATGCTTAATCTATTTGGGCTTGGTTTTGGGCTAACTTGTAATACATAAATCAAGATATATCGGTGGGCTTTTGTATAGTTTTGGGCTTTATGATTTTTGGTATTATAAATACCTCGTGACTAGGTCATTATGGGGTCAATCGATTGATAGAACGGTGAGAGAGATAGTTTGTCATTCTTATATTATTGTAATCATTGTTGAGGGCTTAAGTACCCGACATTTAATATAACGTGTGTTTTGAAGTCACTTATGTGTTGATCCGTGTTTGTTCGTGTTTGTCTTGAATCAATTCATTGTTAGTTTCCGCCTAACAACGGGTTTAATTGATATCACATTGAAAGATCCTGCCTTGGGACTTACAATTGGTATCAGAGCCTATAGACCTATTCTAGACTCGGTGTTGGTGATATCAAGGATTCAAGAGTGTTCTTGGTTAATTCTCTTTGGAAATTAAACAATGTGTTCTTCATGTTCATCGGGCTTAGTTGAAACAATTATGGGATATATTTGACTTGATCTTTGGTTTAAATTCAAATCCCGCAATTCTCGGGATTTTATTTGTTAAAAAAGTTTACCAAGTTTGATTGTTCTTGGCAACATTTGAGTGTTCTCGGTATCTATTGATCGTTCTCGGGTGTCAACCATGGATCTCGGCATCTCTTTATTGTTCTCGTGTGCCAACCAATGATCTCGGCCATATTCCATTGTTCTTGGCATCTTTGATTGTTCTCGGGTGTCAAACACATGGTTCTCGGGACTTATTGTGTGTTCTAGGCTACTGTGTCTTTCGCTCAACATTTCTCGGTGAAAATACAGGGTTCTTGGTCAAAATGTTGTGTTCTCTGTTATTGGTTATCGGGTCTTAGTATAAGTTTGGGCCTAGTTACTTTGGGCGTTAGTAAATTGGACTTAAAACTAAATTGGACTAATATATTAGACTGTGTATTCAGTAAGTCTTCACCAAATCTTGCAACTAATTCATACAATAAGCTGCATATGCGTATAAAATAGAAAGGTTTGTCAATAACACATGTTGAGTGAGTAAAACACTAGTTTAAGACAATACAATACTAATAATATATAATAAATAAAGAAAGATGCAAATTGTTCATGTGAGATAAGCAATTTAACCAAAACATATAAACAAATCACACAAATATAAAGATAGGGATAAAACATTTCCGTGCGTCGGGCACTGGTTACCAAAGATGAGTTGTCGGTAAGCTCGATGCCAGATGAACTGGACGATGGCTACTACGACAGTTGTATGATCATACTATAATGAGAATATGTTGGACCTCTACGAAATGTATTCAAATAACGTAAGCAAATAGCAAGTTAGGCATAAACTGATACACACACAAGGATTAAACAGTTGCGATTTTGAATACTAGAAACTATATAAAACTATAGATACAAATATGTCCCCAAAATATTTAAAATAAGTAAAAATGGGACTGATTACTAACATAGATGATTAAGTGAGTAAACCGAGAGAATGATTAAACGAGTAAAGTTCACGCGATTAGTGATCGAACAAAAAAAACCTGAAAATTATACATAATAAAATAGAGTCAAAACCAAGAACATAGCCGCTTGAATCAATCCAAACGGATGTATAGAACTTCGCTTATGAGATTTTTAGCAAATAAGTGAGCTGGTACTGACCAGAATCCGAACAACAAGTTGGGAGTAGGATTTTGGTCAGTACACTCAAAATTTTAAAACAAACAAAAAATTCATCTGGCCCGAAAGCTAATTTTGATCAGAAGATAGATAAATCAAATAGTCAATCTTGTTGACTCTTTTGCCCTTAAATGGGTCCGAGTCCAAATGAGGATTGGAACAAAGAGAAATTCATGGTCAACGAGGTCTTGAAGCTTGAAAGTCAACCGGCAATGGAGAAGGGAGCTTTCGAGGTATAGGGGAGGATGGCTGGACTTCAGTAGTTTTTAGGGTTTAGAGTTGTGTTTTTTTTCTTAAATATTGAGTGTTATAATGCATTTATGAAGAAATCCACTCGATTATGAAACAAAATAAACTATTAATGAGAAAATCTGGTATAATAACAAACCAAATTCGGTTTGGACAACAAGAAAACAAATTAGTATGTTTAACAACATTAATTTAGATATCTTTGAGCGTAAGTTTCGTTAATTTAGTCGAAAATATGCAAAACTAGTTCCATAAATGCGATTTTTAGCCGTTTTAAGCGATTTTTAAAGGTTTTTAGGCATAGTTTAACGAGTTTGAAAGTTATATGAATATAAATAAGTCTAACAAAGTTAAATAGACAGAATTACAAATTTTGTCCTTTAAAATAAGACGAATTACGGTTCGTGTCCTTTTCTAAGTTTCCTTGCAGGCGGTGTACTTTAAACTTTTTTTTCCTACAAGTTATGTCCTTTACGCTAACTGGGTTAGAAAAACTCTGTTAAATCCCATCACGTGAGAAGCATGTGAGGGTAGTTTTGTCTTTTTGCCTACCCTGCAACAACTTCTTCTTCTTCTTCTTCTTCTTCTTCTTCTTCTTCTGTTTCTGTACCTTCACTAACACCATCACCTGCCATCACCCTTCCTCAACCATCACCCAACCTTAACCACCTGCCACAATCGAATCTAGCACCACCATCCCTAACCGTTCGCCACCGTCGCATCAAGCACCACCTCTCCGATTTGCTTCTAAACTAAGAACATCAGAAGTTCCATTGAACCTCCGATTCACTTATTTCCCCTTCAACCGGTGACCATTAAATCTCCAGGCGCCACGTCATCATCCAGACCAACAACTTCCAGATCCGATCAATTCAATCAATTCGATCAATTATCCACCGTGTCTTCATCCGTACCGGCGTACGGATCAAGCAACGGCAACAGTAACAGCAACAGTTATAATAATAATAATAAGGAGTCATGGATATCATCATCTGGTTCCAGCCGGAGCTCACTCTCCAGCCTCCGTGACTTCCTGCCAGAAAACCCTCACGTGTACCATTTCAAAGAGATATTCACCGCCAACAACGCCTTTACGTCAGCAAAACACTCGTCATCGTCGTCCTCCGCTGCGTGGCGGTGTGTCATCCACGGCGATGACGTCATCGTCTTCCAACGGAAGTTTAGGCGTCAGATTGATGAAACGGAGCTTCGAGAACGGCTTCTGGTGATATGTAAAAGCCATCATTCGAGTTTGATTAAGCTTAAAGGTGCTTCGATGTCTGGAAGCTATATATATCTGGTGTATGATTATGTTAACGGTGATAGTCTTTCCAATTGTTTAAAAAACACTAGAAACCCTAATTTTAGCGTGAATCGGGGAAATAAGTGAATCGGAGGTTCAATGGAACTTCTGATGTTCTTAGTTTAGAAGCAAATCGGAGAGGTGGTGCTTGATGCGACGGTGGCGAACGGTTAGGGATGGTGGTGCTAGATTCGATTGTGGCAGGTGGTTAAGGTTGGGTGATGGTTGAGGAAGGGTGATGGCAGGTGATGGTGTTAGTGAAGGTACAGAAACAGAAGAAGAAGAAGAAGAAGAAGAAGGAGAAGTTGTTGCAGGGTAGGCAAAAAGACAAAACTACCCTCACATGCTTCTCACGTGATGGGATTTAACAGAGTTTTTCTAACCCAGTTAGCGTAAAGGACATAACTTGTAGGAAAAAAAAGTTTAAAGTACACCGCCTACAAGGAAACTTAGAAAAGGACACGAACCGTAATTCGTCTTATTTTAAAGGACAAAATTTGTAATTCTGTCAGTTAAATACTAATAATTATAATATTATAATAATTTGAAAGATCCAAAATATATTCCCGAGTCGGGTAAACAAATAGGAATTCAAATACGAAAAACCCGAGTTGTTACATGACCAAAATGGTTTTTATATTAAATAGGCAAACATGTTTTAGTTGTGGAATTCCTGGTCACATTGCTAGAAATTGCCCACACCGTCCTTATGTCCCATTCACGGACAAAATCAGAGGAACATGCCTCGAGCTACCTTCAATAAATTTAATTCTAATAAATCAAGGTATTACAAGGCAAATCCCTCTGATGGTGATTGGAAACGAAACAAGATTGACAGGTTGAATTCCCATCAGACTAAGCCGGCCATGTTTCGAAAGCGTGATGGAAAATCGATTTTGATTTCGAGACAATATCTGGCCTCTAGATCGAAATCGACCTGGAAACCAAAATTCAACGTAACTTCCGTCCGCAAACCAGAGACAAAGTCAACCATTGACGTAAGTCACAAAATTTTAAAGCCTGACTATAAATGGTTGCCTAAATCTTTGGTGTCCAATTCACAAAAAGCTTCCTGTTAGATCTTAGCTAATCAGGAAGACATGTCATGGAAACCAGTAACATGCATAGATAAATTACGTTTACCAAACACTACTATGGACTGGGTAGCAAAAATTAATTAATCTCTCACATCATGGAGGAACAGCTATGTAATAGTGGTTGTTCCAAGCACATGACCTGAGACATATCTCAATTGCACGACATTCAAATATTTAATGGAGGGTATTTCTCCTTTGCCGGAGGAGAAAAAGGGAAGATCACTTAGAAGGGTACTATAAGTAGTGGTGTTCTTAAGTTTGAAAATGTTAATTTCATTCCAGAGTTAAAACACAGTATGCTCAGTGTTTCGCAGAACTGTGACAAGGGTTTTCAACTCATTTCACAAACAAAGAGTGTATGCTTTTAAAACAGGGTATTATCATACCAGAAGATTGGGTTTTTATTTGATCACGAAGTAAAGATATTGCTTACGTGTTCGACATGAATAAAAATGTTCCAGATGAAATCACATGTTAAATTTCAAAAGTTCCGGAACATAATACCATGCTTTGGCATTGTCGTCTTGGCCATGCAAATGTTAAAATATTAAACCGTCTTGCTAAAAACAACATTGTCCGTGGTTTGCCTGTTAAAGATTTTGTAACAATTGAGAAATGTGTAGCATGTGCTTTGGGCAAACATCATCGTAAATCTTAGTAGCCAAAACTGGCAATACCATCTTCTCGGTTTTTCAATTGCTTCATATGGATCAGTTTGGTCCTATTCATGTATTGAGTCTCTCACGCAGTTCTTATTGTCTGGTTATTACTGATGACTAGTCACGTTTTACTTGGGTATTTTTCTTATCAAATAAGAGTGAAACTGCATAATTGATAAAGCTCTTTGTGGTTCTAATGGAGAATCAACTCAATTTGAAGCTTAAAGGGATTCGATGTGACAACGACACGGAGTTCAAAAGCGTAGCATTAAATCATTTTTGTGTCAGAAAAGGAGTGCTTAGACAATACATCTCTGCTCGTACACCACAACAAAATGGTGTGGCCGAGATAAGGAACAAAAATATAATACAGGCCACACGGACCATGTTGTACAACTCAAAGCTACCTCTAATCTTTTGGGCTGAAGCGGTCAACACAGCGTGTTATGTTCAAAATCGGGTGTTGATCAACAAATCACATATGAAGACTCCTTATGAGATTTTTTATGGTCACAAGCCCACTATAGCACACTTTCATGCTTTTGGATATCCATGCACTTCGTTGGATATGCTGGTCGCACTACCTACAGAGTTTACAACAAGGCAAGGAAGAAGATCGTGGAATCTTATGGTGTGCGCTGTCTAGAGGAGAATGAAACCGATGCTCGTGTCGGTCCTGACTGGTTATTTGATTATAAAGAACTGTTTAATCCATTTAATGTGTTTCCAGTTGTTGATGTTGGAAACTCAGGTGCAGGGATTTCGAACGTGATTGATGAAGAAGAAGACATCTTTGTTGTTTTTTAAAAGTCTCCGCAGCTGGGTATAGATCCGTCGAAATCGTCTGATATTGCTCAGCCTTGTCTTCAAGTCTACAAGAACATGTTACTGAGACTGCTTCTTCACAAAAGTCTCCTGATTAATGTGAATTGAACACAGCTAAGACACATGCAGCCGATTTTTGGTCAACAGAGGGTGGAGTACCATTCATCAAATCTTTGGCAACACTCTATTTCCATATGTTTTACCAAATGAATACATTTCCAGTACCTCGTACTCACATATTACCGCGGTATTTGGATGGAGGAACCGTCTCACTGAAATCCTTGATGATCTAAAAACTTTACCGACTACCAGTTCCGTTCCCGATCACTCTGTATCGACAAGAACTCAACGGTATCATCCAATCAGGAACGTCATAGGTCCCCTTGAAACATGCATCCCAACCAAAAGTCAGACATGCACATCAACAGTTGTTTGTATTCCTGTTTTATCTCTCAGATTGAACCTAAGTCTGTTGGAATGGCATTGCAAGAACCAAGTTGGGTAGAAGCTATGCATAAAGAGTTGAATCAGTTTGAGAAACTCAAAGTTTGGAGATTGGTCGAGTTGCCCGTCGAGAAGAAGGCATTAGATATGAGATGGGTCTTTCGAAACTAGCTAGATGATACTAGGGTTATTGTTCAAAACAAGGCGCAGCTTGTGGTTGGTGGTTTCCATCAGGTTGAAGGTTTAGATTACACCAAAGTGTATGCTCCAGTGGTTCGTCTTGAGGCCATTCGAATTTTCTTGGCATATGCTTCTTACATGGGTTTCACGGTTTATCAAATGGATTTTAAGACGACATTTCTGTATGGTGAAGTAAAGGAGGAGATATACGTGGACCAGCCATCGGGTTTCACTGATTCAAGGCCTCCTACTCACGTCTACAAGTTGGAAAAATCTCTTTATGGTCTTCATCAAGCACCTCGGGCGTGGTATGCAACTTTGACGGCTCATCTGCTGGGACATGGGTACAAGTGAGGGACCATCGATCAGACACTATTCCTTAAAACTATTGGGAAAGATTTGATCTTGGTTCATATTTATGTGGATGACATCATCTTTGGTTCCAATAGCAATGCTCTGTGTTCCGAGTTTGAGGAAGTAATGAAGAAAAAATTAGAGATGAGTTCGTTGGGGGAGATGATAACATTTCTGGGGCTACGGGTTCGCCATAGTTCACATGTTATCTGGATGCAACACCAATTGTTGGATTATGGTTTGAAATTTCTTGACACTCCTATCTTTTGTGATAATGATGCTGCTATTGCTATTGTTGTTGTTAAAAATATAGTTCAACATTCTAAAACCAAGAATATTGAAATAAAAATTCATTGCATTCGTGACTATTACGACCGGAAATTGATTCACCTTGAACAAGTTCAAACTGATATTAATGTGGCAGACTTATTTACAGAACCGGTCGAAATAGCGAGATTTATTGTGCTTGTAGAGTTTCTTAAAATGCTACGTTTCGATGATTGAGTCTTTGGGGTTAAATTTGTACATAAAAGTTTTATTTTCTTTTGTTAAAATTTTTGCACAAATTTAGGGGGTGGGAGGTGGGGGGGAATTTAAAAACACAAAAAGAGTGTGCGTGTGTTATAAAATAATAAATTCAAAAGGGTGTGCGTGTGTTATAAAATTCAAAGTTCAAAAAGAGTGTGTGTGTTTTATAAAATTAATGTGCTTTTGGTTCTTTTTCTACATGAGAAGTGATATGATTATTTAGTTACAAGCTTTATAGATGCTCAAAATGTTTTTAATTGAAAATTTGATCCAACCTTTGAAAAATGATAGATAAATTGATTTTGTGTGCCTAACGCGTGAAGTAACTAGGCTAAAAAGGCTTTTGAAAAATCATTGATATGTATGGTAGCTTTCCATGATGCGTAAAAGTTTGAAGTGATAAAAACTAATCTTCTAAACTTACTGTGGAGCGTCATTTTGAATGTCACACCCCAACCTAAGGCGGAAATGCCGGGGCATGAGCTGATTGCTCACAGCTCTCAAGGTAGTATCATGGAATATTTAAAATGGTAATATCTATTATTCCAATTTAAATAGTCTAACAAATTCAGATAATCATAGTACATAAATTCATAATTAAACAAGTAAAACAATAATCCAAAATTTAATTCTTGTATCTTCTTCTCTAACATGCACCCTAAGTTTCAATCTTGATAATCATATCATATGGTAACCTGCATATGTGTCAAAAATACAATAATTTTGTCAACATATTTGTGAATATATAATAATAAATAAAAGTGCAAACTATGTTAAGTGAGATAAGAAATTTAACCAATGAGCAAGTAAAAGTTGTAGATACGCACGATGCCAGATGAACTAGGCGATGACTACTACATAAGCAAGTAAATAAGTTGTAGATACGCACGATGCCAGATGAACTAGGCGATGGCTACTACGACAATTCAATCAATTAAGAAAATAAGAATATAACACGTTAGGCTTAAATTGGTATTGACACATGATTAACAGTTGCGGTTGAGTATTAAATAATAATAAAATAATTAGAAACACATGTGTCCCCAAGACGGTAAAAATGAGCTAAAAGGGGGAGTGAGATACTCACCTGATAAGAGAATCGAAATTAAAATGATGATGTGAGGATGATGAACCCTTCGGGATACACCGACAAGGATTCCTATAAAAACGATAAATCGATGACGAAATGTGACACTCGTAAATTGCAGGTTAACTCCGTTAATTCAAATTCAAGATCAAACGAACTGTGTCATTCCAGTTAACGCATATCTCATTACATTTAAATTAGAGTTTAAATGACGCATGACAATCATAACACAAGTAGTCTTTCGGAATTTCACCGAAACACACACGGGTCGACTCAAACCGTTGGTAAACAAACAATAAATATTGTAAACAAGTGCTTGGTATAAATACGTGTTATGTTTATCTTCTTGCATTGTGTAACATTAGTTGATGGAGAAAATAAACTAGTTTGTGCAAGAATTAAACTAAATAGAAGTGGAGGGTGCAAGTTGTAACATGTGATATAATTAATTATTATATAAACAAATGTAACATCCTACTTTCGGTTATAATAATAAAATAAACTTCGTCTATTTTATAGTGGGTCGTTATTGGTTTAGATAAATAGAACATGAGTTGGGCTAGTGTTGGGTTAAATGGATGACCATTGGCTTAAGCCCATGATCCCTAAATATATAAACCATAATCACCACTAAATCCCTCATTTCACACATATTCCATACACCACCCAAAACACACACTTAAGCTTTCTCCCTAGTTCTTCCTTTCTCTAAGCCGAAACCAAGAAGGAAGCCGAGCACCGACCCAAGGTAATAATAGTTTGATGTTTATAAACTTAAACCCGTTAGATTTAGTCACGAAACAATGAGCCAACACCGTTAAACCGTTAAGTTACGAGATCCGGGTATTATCGGGTATAAACCGAACCTAAGATGAGCTTAGGGATCACCCTAGCTCAGATCCGGATCGAACGGGACGAAAAACGATGAAAAACGGTGTAAAATGGGGTAAACCGCTTTTTTCCGGCCACCGCCCAGTTTTCCGGCATGGCGTTCCGGCGCCGGAAAGGCGGCGCATGTTTTTAAGGATGTCAGGGAATGTTCCTAACATTCTCTGACAAACCCTAACCCTAATTCGTTATGGAAGCTTAACAAACTAACCCATGATTCGTGAAGCCAATTCGCTTTGGAAGACTAACGAGCTAGCTTCATTCGCTAACTAATTCGTTAAGCACTTCGTATGCCAATTCGTTAAGTAGTTCTATAAGGGGGAACTGGCAGATGAACCCCAGTTCGTTTAAGGTTCAGTTCGTTATAAGGGTTCAGTTCGCTATGAATTTCAATTCGCTAGCCAGACCAAACGAATGAGGTCCAATTCGTTACAAGGATCAGTTCGTTATGATAGTTAATTCATTAAGAACTTAGTAACGAACTGCAAGTTTAACAAAATGATAGAAAACTCCTTGGACTTTGAAAAAGAATGAATTAATTACAATTAAGCCCTTGAACTTTTGAGTTAGCGAATTAAATAATGATTTAAACTCCTAATGGAAAATGTGTTACGACAGTTAACAGAAATAAAATTTTTCCAAGCTGACCTGGAAGCTCGACCCCAGCCAGGGGCTCTGCCCCTTGGACCCTGCTAGGGGCTGCCGCCCCTAGACCCCGCTGCCAGGGGCGCTGCCCCCGGACCCCCGTCCGTTGAGGGTTATAATTAGACTAGAAACGTGATGTGGGTAGTGATAGATAATTGATACGTATAATTGTTATTCAGTTAGTCGTGCACAGCTCAAGAAAGGAATAACTATAAACGGCGAACGTAACCGCATTCAGGTGAGTTTCTAGCCCCATTTCCTTGTTATGTTTTCGGGGCTGTGTGCATACTCGATGTGATAGTTAATACAATTACCTTAAATGGTAAGTGTATGCCATGTACGATTTATATGTTATGTATGTGTATCTTAAATGTGAATGAAAGCTTGTCGGTACGTAAACGATCTTCGGATATTGCACGTGCTAACAAGGGAGGTATGTTTATGATAGATGGATGTGTATGATAGATATATGTACAACATATGAATATGTATGAATGATTAAAGAAAGTATGTATGTTATGGGCATGTATAGACAGTATGTACGAAGATGAAGAAAGAGGGATCAGACCCTAATAATATCTGAGATAGAGAAGAAAGGGATCAGACCCTAATAATATCTGAGATATAGAAGTAAAAAGGGACCAGAACCTAATCTTATCTGAGATAGACAATAAAGGGATCAGACCCTAATAATATCTAAGATAGACAAAGGAAAGAGGGATCAGACCCTAATAATATCTGAGATAGAAAAGGAAGGGATCGGACCCTAATATCCGAGATAGAAAAGGACAGTAATTTATTTAGTATGAAAGTAATATAGTATGAACGTATGTATGAACCTATGTAATGAAAGCAAATTAGTAAAATAACGATTATGTGTTTTCGGATGCATAATCGAAGGTAAGTGTATGTATGGTATAATGTGTGATTAACTAGAACTCACTCAGCGTAGCTGACTTTTAGTATGCATGCAGGTTAAAAGATTGAGACAGCTGGTTTGAGATGGACACATGGCAGGTTTGAAGAGGCTGGCATCTGAAGATGGTCATGATGTTTCGAATGTTATAATTTATGTTATGTTTTAAAAGACAAATTATGGATAATTTTAATGAATGGTTGATGTTTTATATTATTCTGCGAAAGTTTTAATTAACTCTGATATTTAGAACTACGTTTATGAGTAAATCCAACACCAAATGTAGGGCTACCGGTAACGGAGCCTTACAACAAGTTAATAACACAAACCCTAACCCTTTCCCTCTCACCCTCTCCACTGCGACGACAGCCCCTTCCCCCTCCTTGATCGGTCGAAACACAACACACACACACGTACAATAATATTTGCAAGCTTGTTGAAGGTTTAAGGTGTTAACTAGGTAACTAAACACTCTCTCTAGCCTATTTCATTGATTTAATTGCATGATTAAGCATAATAAACATAAACCCTAGATGTTAAAATTATTGATTGTTGATAGATTATGAGTCTAGAGGGTTGCTTGCATGGTTAATTGTTCATAGATTGATAGTTTGTTGAGTTTTGATGAAAACTGATGCTGGACATATTAATGTTGTATTTGAAAGTGATTATTGACTCTATGCTGTAGTTGGTCGAGTCTAGTTTCTAAAAAATTTGAATTTGTAAGTTAGTTTTTATTATTTTACAAATCTGTTGTGCAAGTCTGATTCGGGAAGCCTGCTGGTAGGCTATTTTGCGATTAAGATATCTCATAAACGACAAAACCAATGGGGTTGATTCCACTTCTGTGAGTTAATATTTTGAGTCAGGAATCTAACCCAATTGGTCTTGCATTAATTGGATTTTCTATGTAACGGGAATAACAAATAAAATTCTGTTGCGCATGAGAATGACTGCTGTGTGTTTACTGTGATGTTTTGATCATTGTGAGAAAATGGTATATGATAAAAATATAATAAAAATATTTTTAGAAACCTAACTCAAGTGCACTTCAGTGATGATTTTTGGTGATTTATTTTACATGTTAGGATTTATTAAATAGAGTAATCTTGTCGAGTCAAAATCTGTCTGGACAATTTAGCTGCTGAATTACTTGAATTATCATGAAAAGTGTATAACTGATTGATGTTTGATATGTTTTGACTAAATTGCCCTTATGGGGGATATTTGCTAGTAATGAAATATGTTAATACTTGACACTTAAGTACTTGTTCACATGTGTAACTTATCATCAATGTGTTTGTCGAGTCACACTTATTTCACAAACGAAACACGAAAAGCATCTCATGCATAAGTTGTATGTGTCGAGTCTAGGGACTCACTCGTAGTTCAATACTTAGAAAATCTCGTTTTTGTTTTTATAACACTAGTGAGGATTTTCTGTGACACACACCTTTATCGGATCTTTTTTGGTTATCTTCGCAAACAGTGAGTTTCACGTCAAGTTTCACGTCCCCATTTTACTCTTTTTAAACGCTTTTATTTGGGGGGAGATAGCATACTCAAACTGTAACACCCCGTAACCGCAGCGGAAACGTACACGGGATGCAACAGACACATCTGATATCAACAGCATTGTTTATAAAGAAAACACCACTACATTAATTTAAACATATTACATTGTTCTGAGTTTCATAACTATCTAAGCGTTATCACATAAGTGTTACCGATAGTACATTAACATATTTAATGCAAAATATAGATCTCTAGACTTCCACAAAATAGCACACAGCATCGAACACATATCACTCATTCCAATTTGAGTGTACCTAGAAAGCATGTAAAGAAAACGGGTCAACTACGAATAGTTGGTGAGTTTCACTAATTTAAATAAACCATAACAAATCATTATAATAATCATAAATAAGCGATGTAATTATGCTGAGCCCACAAGTGAGAACTCTGTTAATCCCGAAACATATCGATTAACCTCCGGGAACTCTGTTACCCCAGAATACTTCCAATAACCTCTGGGAACTCTGTTACCCCAGAAACACATTTAATAACCTCTGGGAACTCTGTTACCCCAGAAACACATTTAATAATCTCTGGGAACTCGGTTACCCCAGAACACATTTAATAACCTCTGGGAACTCGGTTACCCCAGAACACTGTTTCGGGCCTTACACTGTTAGCAACTCAGACAATTACCATCTTAATTCATTACCGTACGATTCCCGTACAATAAACATTATATAAATAGTTCATTTCCATGCGATCAGCATGTACTTAAACACTTTGATAAAAACATGCTTTCCGCCCCGGGAAAATATATAAAACAGTTCATTAAAAAGGGGCTCGTGAAAACTCACCTTCTTGTGAGCAAGATGTACTACGGTGCACGGCTACTGGTACAGATCTGTAATACGATCCCCAAATCGTTACTACACAATTTCTATCAATATAACTTAAATTCGTGTTAACCGGTACGTCTGGGGACACTGCTAACCCAGTACCGTACACGATCCGGGGAAAATGTTAACCCCGAAATACTTTTCAGGACTTAGATTGTGATATCACCTAGAGTTCTTTAGTCAAAACTACCGTTAGTTTGTTTTCTCGTTTTGCGTGCCTAGCACGGTTATCCGTCTTTATGTTTTCAAAAATGAGTTTACTGATATTTTAATTAAAGTGGTGAAATTAGAGCTCGGTTTAGACACCCCGTTTGGCCGCGGTGCCCGTTTCCGTCTTTAATATATCGGAAACTGCTAAATCGGGTAAAATTACCCAAATCATCCGAATTATTTTCGGATGATTTATTTTTACTTGATTAACTTAGTTTCATAAAAATCATCCATTTTTAAGGTTTTCAAACACCAGTCAGCTCGCTTAGGCGAACTTCGCCGGTTTACTCGTTTTAAGCTTTAAAAGTTTGTTTTTAAGTTCCATTTAGCACAAATAAATATCCTTTTAGCCTCGGACCTTGAAATTTTGTACAAACCATATTTTGACAGTAAGGAATTTTAAAAATTTTTTCCAGAATTAATTTTTATATCTAAAATTTATTTAACCATTTTTAAACGTCATTTAAACACCAAATATGACGAAAATACCAAACGACCTTCGAAAAATCCCAAATTTTTCTGGGATGACCCCTGTCACCCACATAGTTCCCTGTAATTTTTACAGAACCAAAAACTCATTTTTCATGCCATTTTTACCAAAACCGAGCTAGAAATCCCTAGAACTCGTTTTACCGAAAAGCCTACTTAAACTTCTCCAATGAACCTGAAATTTTGTGTGTGACTTTTATATGTTATAAAAAGCTTATCTTAAATTTTCCAGAATTTTTCATGATGTTTAGCTATTTTTCACCATTTTTGGCCAAAACCGAGCATTAAGTTCACCAAATATTCATCCTTTATCCAAAAATTACCAAAAATTCACAGATCTCATATTTTCATGTGTAGATCATCTCTGTGAAATTTCGTGACCCAACTCTAGGTCTATCACAATCTGTCCAAATTATCTAAATCATACGAAAACCGAACTATCTTGTGTTTTCTAGCGTTAGATCGCAAAGATCTTGGTTTCTAGCCTTTGCTAGCCACTAGATACAACACTTACAAGCACAACAACACCACACCAAGCAAGTTATACCCACAATTAAGCCATTTCTTTCATGGTTTCGATTAAAACATCAAAACAAAGATTTTGACCGTAAAAATTCGTTTTTGACTCTTTTAACTACTTTCTTGGACCAAGATCCTTTGTATAACTTGTATACATCACTTGATCCTCCAAGAATCGGTTTCATCTCGGGTTTTCACCCATTTTTCATTTGAAACCTCATTTTCTTGTAAATGAACCAAGAAAAGAAGATAAACACGATCACAACTCGGTTTTTACCTTGTGTTCTTGCTTAAAAACTTGGGTTTTGGATGGATGTTGAAGATTGTTGAGAGGATTTGGAGAGTAATATTGGAGAAAAAAGAAAAAGTGAATGTGTATGTGTGTAGCATGGACCGATCGGTCCAAGTTAGGGTGTGGGGTGGGACCCACATCTTCATTCTTGGCCACAAACTTGGATTGTGTAATCCGGATAATGTTGTGGATAATCTGGTTCAGTTCGTTTTTCGGTTAAACACTTAATTCGGTTTAAAACGAGGCCAAAACGGTCGTTTTTCGGCTTAAAAATGAAATTTATATAAAACTGATTTAAAAACTTTAAAAACTTAAACCATGACATTTAATGACTTAACACATCGTATTGTCGGTAATTGTGCATCTTTTTCGGCTTGATCGATCGTCTCTTGCTTGGTTTGATGTTAAAGGTTTCGTTTACCGTACCGACGTACTAATAAATCGAAATCCTTTTTCTGTGCTATAATTCACTTATCCCGAAGCTTTAATACTTCGTAAACATCACTAAACATTATATATTCCGTCTATAATGTAATTCCCGAGTCGTTCGGGTTTCAATAACCGTTCATCGGTTAATCGTAATTCCGATACGACTAGTTGTACATTTGAGTATAATTCGTATTGTGAATCTTATATACTCGTATAAACACATTATAATTCATATATTCAGTATTAAATAACACGTAAATAGTATATTCCGGCTAGGGTATACCTGAATTTGCCGGAATCGTTACACAAACGCTGTAGATTTTTTTTAGTTTTTATATATCACTTGTAAGGCTAAGTGGCAAACAAACCAACCAAAGTCCTTCATAACATCGAACCGGTTAATATTTGTATAATAGCGAGTCACTGTTGAGCAGTACTACTGGGTTTGACAAACCCCACCCAACTCTAAACTCGACTGTAGGTCGAGTGGGTGTAATCTTGGCTAACACATTACCATGGTCGTGGTTGACATGGTGGCAAGGAAATTGATAAACAGTCAGCTTCAGTGTCGAACACTTAGTAATACATGCTTGATAGGTTAGCTACCTATTGATATATAATTGACTTAACACTATCTGGAAAAGTTAAAACGCAAACACTTTATTTATATAAACCTGTGAACTCACCAACCCTGTGTTGACACTTTTAGTATGTTATTCTAAGATAGCCGAGGCGGGCGCGCAATATAGGACATGCATTCGCTAAACACCATTGTTTTAAAAACTTCTTTTAATTTTTCTCTTGATAACTTGGGTTTTTAAGTCGTCCTATGTGGCGCAACTGTTTGGTTTACAATTTACGCTTCTGCATTTCATTTAAGACTTGATGTCTCTTGGTTTTGAAAAATTTTAATATGATGTTTGATTGTAACTAATGATTCCGATCCTATTAGTTCACACCCTCTGACGGTAAAACTCCGTTAGTGGATTTTGTGGGTGTGACATGAACGACGGGTTGATGATGACGGCCAAAACGACGAGCAGAACTCGATACCAGTAAGCTGTTACACTTCAATTGAAATGTGAATTACGTTCACGAGGCTAAGAGGAGTATGCAGAAGTGATTAATTGAACTTTAACTAACCCTTGGTAGTATATTACCTAAACGATGACGATGACTTCGTTTGTAATATTATATGAGATTCTTCTTGATCTAATTCTATAATTATAGTGTCGGTATAATACGTATTACGAGTAACAATGATCATAGTAAATCAAATTCGATTATAGGAAGAGGATTTAGGTACAAGAAAACTAAATGGGTACGGGTTAGGGTTTGGATAGGGGTTTATGGGTTTAAGGTTAATAATATCCATAAAGTTTAGGTTAGGGTATAATTTGAATATAAATCAAAGGTATTTATATATATTAATTAAATATAATTATCAAATACTAATAAAATAATATTAACTCAAATAACGCGATATATCTCGGTAAAATTT
>NW_027502998.1:0-30427 GCF_021521415.1 Bidens hawaiensis
GATTTGTTTTAAGTCTTGATTATAAGTTAGCATCATTAATAAGTAAATTATAATATATATTACCGGAAAAGCAGGAAGAACAGGAAGGACGACGGAGGCAGAGAGGAAGACGGCAGAGAGCAAGGAGCAAGAGAACAGGAGAGATTAAGTGTTTGTGTGTGATGTGTTAGGAAAAATAATGCTATTATTTATAGAGAAACCCTAGGGAACACAATCCTAGAAAAGGGGAAAAGATCTCAAAAAGCAAAAGATTCCAAAAGCAAAAGATATCAAAAGATATGGCAGCTGCAGGGGGCAAGATAAAGCTGTCAGCGAACAGTAAAAAGGCATGGGCAGTTCAGATAAAGGTACTGGTCAAGCATGGCAAAAGCAGATCTCAAAAGATAATGTCAGTCACTTTTTCTTCCAACCAATGGGGGTTGGTACGCATGCTGCGCCGAAAGTAACTATTCAGACATTAAATAGGTTAGGTCAACAGCACAGAAGATAAGACAACACAAAAGCAAACGGCTAGATTTAAACAGAAGATACAAGGGTTAAGCGCGGGAAGGCTGAGTGCGCGAGCGCGAAGGCTGGCACAACAATCCTTAGCGCACTGCGGGAAGAATCACAAATCCTTAGCGCATTGCGGGAAGAACATGCATTCTTAGCGCGCTGCGAGAAGAGTTCTCTTCACGCATCGCAGGAACAAGATGTCTTCACGCAGGCTTCCATGTAAGGAGTCTGGCGCGTGGAGCTGCAGACATCCTTAGGCGGAAAGAACCAAAGGACAAGAGGGAAGAGAAGGCGGAAAGAGAGAAGGAAGAGGGAGGGGACGGCGGAAAGAAAGAGGGAGAAAGAGGCGGGCAGGAAATATATATTATTATTAAAAATAAAATACAAGTATAAATATTAAATAATAAAAGAGAGATCGGGTCAGAGAAACGGGTACCTGGGTCGGGTCGGATCGGGGCAGATGTCACAGTCTCCCCTACTTTAAGAAATTTCGTCCCGAAATTTATCTCGAAGTAGGTTGCGCAGAGAACAGGTGCGGGTACTTGATCTTCATTTGATCTTCCCTTTCCCATGTAAACTCGGCTCCGCGCTTGGACTCCCAGCGAACTTTCACGATAGGGATACGACTGCGCTTGGTTTGCTTAACCTCGCGATCCATAATCTCAACAGGCTTCTCAATGAAATGCATGGATTCATCAACTTGAACTTCATCAAGTGGAATGTGAAGGTTCTCGTCAGCTAAACACTTCTTGAGATTGGAAACATGGAACGTTGGATGCACATTACTGAGCGCGAGCGGCAGGTCAAGTCTGTAGGCAACTTTTCCCACACGCGCGAGAATCTTGAATGGACCAACATAACGAGGAGCAAGCTTACCCTTCTTCCCAAAGCGGACAACACCTTTCCAAGGCGACACTTTGAGGAGAACAAGATCACCAACTTGAAATTCGAGAGGCTTTCGCCTACGATCTGCGTAACTCTTCTGTCGGCTTCTGGCAGTCAGCAAATGATCACGGATCTTGGCGATTTTATCGGTTGTCTCTTGAACAAGTTCGGGTCCTGTGATTTGAGTTTCACCCACTTCGCTCCAACAAATCGGGGAGCGGCACTTACGACCGTAAAGTGCTTCAAATGGGGCCATACCGATACTGGAATGATAGCTGTTGTTATAAGAAAACTCGATCAAAGGCAGGTGTGAATCCCAATTACCTCCAAAATCAAGAACACAAGATCGGAGCATATCCTCAAGAGTTTGAATAGTTCGCTCAGACTGACCGTCAGTCTGAGGATGATATGCCGTACTCATGTCCAAGCGAGTTCCTAGCGCAGATTGGAGAGATTTCCAAAAGCGAGATATAAAACGGCCATCGCGATCGGATATGATGCTCAAAGGAGTACCATGGCGGCAGACGATTTCCTTGACATAAAGCTGCGCGAGATGCTCAACACGGTAGTTTTCACGAATGGGCAGAAAGTGAGCAGATTTAGTCAATCGATCCACTATTACCCAGATGCTATCATGTTTGCTTGCTGTCAAAGGTAACTTGGTAATAAAGTCCATCGCTATACCTTCCCATTTCCACGTAGGAATTTCTGGTTGTTCGAGCAAACCAGATGGGCGTTGGTGTTCAGCTTTAACTTTAGAACAAGTCAGGCACTTAGCTACGAACACAGCAATATCCTTTTTCATACCAGGCCACCAATAAGTTATGCGCAAATCCTTGTACATCTTATCAGCGCCAGGATGAATAGAATATCGAGATTTGTGCGCTTCACTCAGGATATCAGCGCGAAGATTCTCATCAAAGGGAATCCAGATGCGATTGAGATAGCAGAGAATTCCACTCAGATTAGGGACAAAGAGTGCTTCCGCGCCACACGCTAACTCGGCGCGAAGGTTACCATTACTGATGGATGCGCGCTGCGCGTCACGAATACGCGATTCAAGGTTGCTTTGAATCGGCGCGAAGTGAAGCTGGGTGCGCGGCAAGATACAGTTAAGTTGGCAGGGTTTTCGGCTGAGCGCATCGGCTACCACATTAGCCTTACCAGGATGATACCGGATCTCACAATCGTAATCGCTGATGAGTTCGTTCCATCGGCGTTGCCTCATGTTAAGTTCCTTTTGATCAAAGATATGCTGAAGGCTTTTATGGTCAGTGTAGAGGATACACTTAGTACCATAAAGGTAGTGTCTCCAGATCTTCAAGGCAAAAACAACTGCACCAAGTTCGAGGTCGTGAGTTGTATAATTCTTTTCATGAACCTTAAGTTGCCTTGATGCGTAAGCGATAACCTTGCCTCGTTGTATAAGAACACAACCGAGACCTTGGTTGGATGCATCGCAATACACGATAAAATCATCATTACCCTCAGGTAGCGCAAGAACAGGAGCTTCACACAACAAACGCTTGAGCGTTAGAAAGGCTTCTTCTTGCTTCGAGCCCCAAATATACGGTTTACCTTTGTGCGTCAGAGCTGTTAAAGGCAAAGCGATCTTTGAGAAGTGCGAAATGAAACGCCGGTAATAACCAGCTAAGCCCAGAAAGGAACGGATCTCAGAAGGAGAGGATGGCGTAATCCAGTTCTTGATTGCTTCAATCTTGGATGGGTCGACATGAATACCCATCTTGTTTACAACATGACCAAGAAACTGTACTTCATCGGACCAAAATTCACACTTGGAAAGCTTAGCATAGAGTTGCTCGGCTCTAAGCTTTTGCAATACCAATCGGAGATGTTGCTCATGCTCGGTCTTGGTCTTAGAATACACCAGAACATCATCGATAAACACGATCACGAATTTATCCAAGAAAGGCCTACACACCCGATTCATAAGATCCATGAAAACGGCGGGTGCGTTGGTTAGACCGAAGGACATGACCAAGAATTCAAAATGGCCATAACGAGTACGAAAAGCAGTCTTCGGAACATCTTCATCGCGGATACGCAACTGATGATAACCAGAACGGAGATCGATCTTCGAGAAACAGGAGGCACCTTGGAGTTGATCAAAGAGGTCGTCAATACGCGGTAAGGGATACCGGTTTTTAATGGTGAGTTTGTTCAACTCGCGGTAATCAATACACATGCGAAACGATCCATCTTTCTTTTTAACGAACAACACCGGAGCACCCCAGGGCGAAGAGCTAGGGCGAATGAATCCTTTAGCAGTCAACTCTTGAAGTTGGCTGGCCAATTCTTGCATCTCAGCGGGTGCAAGACGGTAAGGAGATTTAGCAACGGGGGAAGCACCAGGGACAAGATCAACACGAAACTCGACTTCACGAGCGGGAGGGATACCAGGAAGATCATCAGGAAAAACTTCAGGAAAATCACGCACAACAGGGATATCGCGAAGCTTCTTTCCTTCATCGGGTTTAACCACATGGGCTAGAAATGCAATACACTTCTTCCGCATGAGTCTTTGGGCTTCGGCGCAAGACATAAGTTTAAGACCACTGGAGGGTTTTTCGCCGTAGATATGAAGATCACCATTTTCTCGAGGAATGCGAATCAACTTCTTGGCGCAAATAACTTCGGCGCGATTCTTCGAGAGCCAGTCCATACCAATAATAACATCAAAGCTTCCAAGAGGCATGGGGATGAGGTCGATTAGAAAATCGTTTTCGTTAAGGTTAAGCGTGCAATCTTTAATTACCGAGTTTATTAAAACAGTTTCGCCATTAGCCAATTCAACTGAAAAATCTTCTTTTAAGTCATCGCGCGGTCGCGCAAGCTTCTGCTCGAAGGCGCGAGAGATAAAACTTCGATCGGCGCCAGTATCAAAAAGCATAGATGCATAAAATCCGTTAAGCAAAAATGTACCATTAACTACGTCGTTATTCGCTTGCGCTTGGTGCGCGGTTATGTTAAAAGCTCGGCCACGCGTCACTTGGTTCGAAATTTGGTTCACCGGATTCGCTTGAGTAATCTGAACTTGTAGCCTTGGGCACGCGTTCCGGAAATGACTTGGATCACCGCAGTTAAAGCACGATCTGGGTCGTGGGTTTTGGTAAGTTGGCTGTGGGTTCTGCGGGTAGGCTGGTGGTGTTGGCGCAATCGGATTGGAGGGAGGGGTTCTACAGTACTCAACGGAGTGACCTACGCGGCCACATCGGTTACATTGTCGACACGGGACTTGAGGTGGGTGATGAAGTCTACAGGTTGGGCAAAAGGGTTGATTTCCTGTGTAAGGTTTCTTAGTTGGCGGGGCAGGAAGTGCTGGATTGGTTAAGGCATAGTTGTGGCCTATAGGAGGTGTTGGGTAGGCTGACAGAGGTTGAGGGGCGTATGCTAGAGGCTGGTAAGCGGGTTGCTGGACAATGGGCGGGTTGGTAAGCGCATAGGCTTGTCTGCGCCTACGTTTCTGGTTATGGTTTGAGGGTTCTGGTTTGGTTTCTGTTGGTTCAGGGACAGTCTTGGTGGGTTTGGTCTTCTCAGTTCCCCGCAGGAACAGGGTTCCTGCTCTGACATGGTTGTCGCTGAGCACAGCGGCCAATTCGATGGCGTCAGAGAGGGTAACTGGGTTTCTGGCCCATACAGAATCTTGAATTTCCATGGGGAGACCCCCAAGGAATTTCTCGATGGCTCGGCGGGAAGGGGTAACAAGGTGAGGGACCAGTAAGCTTAGCTCGTGGAAGCGCGTCGCGTACTCGCGCGCTTCACCGCTGTATTGCTTCAAGTTCCAGAATTCCTCCTCCAGGCGCTTAACTTCGTTGGGAGGGCAGAATTCTCGCGTAAGAATTTCCTTGAATTCCTCCCATGTCATGCTAGAAGCAGCCTCTGCGCCACGCGCATGAGCTACTCCATTCCACCATGTAAGCGCTCTGGATTCCAGGACACTGGAAGCATATAGGGTTCGTCTGTCTGAGGGGCATTGGGTATGGAGGAAAGTGTTTTCAATCTTCTCAAGCCATTGGAGCATCACGGTGGCTCCTTCAAGACCTGTGAACTTCGGAGGGTTACCCGCATTAAAGGACTTAATGTTATAACTGGAGGTATTAGCATTGTTTTGGCTCAAAGCTTGGGCTATTGCGGCGGCCATTTCCTGGGAACGTTGCTGTCTGCGCATGCGCGAGGCTTCTCTTCTCTGAAATCGGCGAGATAGCGGAGGCATTCTATAAAAATTTTAATTTTAGTTAATATCTTGGTTTTAGCGCAAAGTTTTAATCTTATAAAGCTTGGTTTCACGGAGTTAGATACTATCAAGAGTTAAAGTAAAATAAATGATCCTAAATGCAGACTTAATAAAGGTAACAAATTCGAATCAAGAACCGACAATTCACGTATCACCGTGACTTTCCGAGTTCTCAATTTAAAATAGCTAGTAAACGGGTATTGGAGATTGACGATTCATGTATCACCATGACTTTCCAATCTTCAATATAAAATATACAAGAAAATGAGTATTGGAGGTTGACAATTCATGTATCACCATGACTTTTCAAGTCTCCAACCTCAGAACATAATCGTAAATGGAAATTGAAAATCAACTATTCATGTATCACCATGACTTTTCGGATTTTCAACCCCAACAAACGAATATGTAAGTAAAATCAATAAAAATCGAAATTCAACAAAAGTCGAAATATCGCGGAATAAAATCATATACTGCGCAAGCGCGAGCATATTCATAAATAACGAGTAATTAACAATAAGCGCGCAAACATGAGATTTCTCTCATGCGCGAGAAGGGACTCTTAGGTATTCTAGGCCGTTACGTCTAACCACCTATCCTAAAGTCAACGAGCTCTGATACCAATCTGTAACACCCCGACCAAAGGCGGATTATACATCGGGGCGCCACATATTGCTTCATTACTCGCGACACTATTGGTGTCAATATTTATTAATACACATTTTATCGCGCACTCGCAGCGGGAAAAATAAAGAACATAAATCAAACATAAATCAATATATTATAAATTATAACATTCAAACAACATTAACTTGTCTTGATACATTTTAATTCTAGGTCCAAAAGTAAAAACGTCCTACGTGTCCACAAGCTCCAAAACAGCTACTGCAAACCTGAACATGTGTTAAAATAAACGTCAAACACTTGCGTGTTGGTGAGAAATCAAGTTTAATAGATAATCATAGATAATCATAGTAAATCTGCGCGCAACACGTGTATGTCTAGAGTTTAACAAGGGTGTAATCAGATTGTGATCAAGCCTAAGATAGTTCATAGATCATAGTTCAATCCATGCTCCCAATTGAGCATAAAAACGAGAAAACATCTGTGCAAGTGTAAACAAAGAAAACCGTAAACGATAGGTCTCCCGTGTTCAACTAATGGTACCAACGGAACTGCGGAATAGGCCGAACAAAGCGGTTAATGATACACACATACAAATAAACAGCCAAGTAAACGTCCTCAACACATGGGATACTGCGCGACTAAAGTTCATAAACAAGTTTAAGACTCAAGTTTTGTATGAACACATGAACATCCCAAAGCATTTAAAATAAAAAGGGATTAGATACGAGATAACTCACATGATAAACGATGCGGTGATAGATAAAGCAAGAACCAACTTTAAACAAGCACAAGTTAACCTATAAATAAGATTATTGTTTTAATGATTTGTTTTAAGTCTTGATTATAAGTTAGCATCATTAATAAGTAAATTATAATATATATTACCGGAAAAGCAGGAAGAACAGGAAGGACGACGGAGGCAGAGAGGAAGACGGCAGAGAGCAAGGAGCAAGAGAACAGGAGAGATTAAGTGTTTGTGTGTGATGTGTTAGGAAAAATAATGCTATTATTTATAGAGAAACCCTAGGGAACACAATCCTAGAAAAGGGGAAAAGATCTCAAAAAGCAAAAGATTCCAAAAGCAAAAGATATCAAAAGATATGGCAGCTGCAGGGGGCAAGATAAAGCTGTCAGCGAACAGTAAAAAGGCATGGGCAGTTCAGATAAAGGTACTGGTCAAGCATGGCAAAAGCAGATCTCAAAAGATAATGTCAGTCACTTTTTCTTCCAACCAATGGGGGTTGGTACGCATGCTGCGCCGAAAGTAACTATTCAGACATTAAATAGGTTAGGTCAACAGCACAGAAGATAAGACAACACAAAAGCAAACGGCTAGATTTAAACAGAAGATACAAGGGTTAAGCGCGGGAAGGCTGAGTGCGCGAGCGCGAAGGCTGGCACAACAATCCTTAGCGCACTGCGGGAAGAATCACAAATCCTTAGCGCATTGCGGGAAGAACATGCATTCTTAGCGCGCTGCGAGAAGAGTTCTCTTCACGCATCGCAGGAACAAGATGTCTTCACGCAGGCTTCCATGTAAGGAGTCTGGCGCGTGGAGCTGCAGACATCCTTAGGCGGAAAGAACCAAAGGACAAGAGGGAAGAGAAGGCGGAAAGAGAGAAGGAAGAGGGAGGGGACGGCGGAAAGAAAGAGGGAGAAAGAGGCGGGCAGGAAATATATATTATTATTAAAAATAAAATACAAGTATAAATATTAAATAATAAAAGAGAGATCGGGTCAGAGAAACGGGTACCTGGGTCGGGTCGGATCGGGGCAGATGTCACATAGTATTACCAATGACATGATGAGAAATGAGAAGTAGAGTTTCATACTTATGCAGTTTGTATACTAATCTTGATTTTAGATAAAGGACAGAATACGATACTCTTTAACGTATCTTAACGTATAAAAATACCTATATTCACGAATTTGATCCATGAAATCACATCCCAACATCTCGGAATCATCAATACATACCCAGTTAATCATCGATTAACTGAAAAAAAAAAAACAGATTTGGATCGTTAATCGATCAAATTTTTTTACTTTTCTTCACGGATCCCGTTTTGAGCGTATTACGATTTTCTTGAGCGTTTTGGTATGTTGGCTTGAGCGTTTTTGTATTTTTGGCTTTGCGCATTTTGCTTTTTGCCTTTGAACATTTTGCTTTTGCCTTGAGCGTGATTTATGTACGTTAAGGATTATTGTACGTTGACCTGACTCTTTCTCTCTCTCTCTCTCTCTCTGTGTGTATATATATATTCTTTTTCATGTGAAAAAAATATATATCAAATTTACCTACTTCAATTAATTATATTAAAAACACTAAACTTCAAAATCAAGATTCCCAATCATATTTACTCTATTTTAAGGAGTTCACAATTTCTTTTTGGTGTGTATTTATTTATTATTACAATTTTTGTCCCAGTTGAACATAGAATATGGATAGACATCAATCTCATACGTTGTTTAATCATTATGTTAAGAGTTAAATGTTATTTTGGTATAGAGTTAATGGCCATTTTCGTCCATGTGGTTTGCTACTTTCGCTACTTCAGTCCAAAATTTGTATTTTTGTCAATTTAGTCCTCATAGTTTTAAATATTAGCCAATTACGTCCTATCCGTCTAACGGCATCCAGCTATGCCGTTAGTTTAAGGCTATTTTTGTCTTTCTCTTTTTTATTTTGAGTTATTGGTCATTTTCGTCCCTGTGGTTTGATACTTTTGCCAATTCAGTCCAAAGTTTGAATTTTTTTCAATTTAAGTCAGTTTTTTTTTCTATAACCCTAGAGAGCATTATCCAAGCCCAAAACAAATCTGCATTTACTCTGTCGACAACAGTAATCATACCCCCTCCTCTCGCATTTAGTTTCTAGACGGTTCCTAAACTCTCCCCCATGGTGGAATTCAATGGTAAAGTGGTCAAAGCAATTCCGTGAAACCGAATTGCACGCAAAAACTAAAAATCGTTTCTTTGATGAATGCATAATATTTAGGGTTTAGAGATTAACATATCATAACGAAAATCTGGGTCGTAATCAACTATTATACATTAATCAACAAAACAATTTATAGTTTTTTCTGTATAATTCGGTTTCAGGGAATTACCTTGACCACTTTACCATTTAATTCCACCATGGAGAAGATTTTAGGAAATGTCTAGAAACTAAATATAAGGGGGGGATTACTGTTGTTAACAGAGTAAATGCATACCAGTATTTGAGGTTGCTTGATGGTTTTGGGCTTGAATTATGCTCTTCAGGGTTATAAACAAAAAACATAAAAAATAAAAAAACTGAATTAAACTGAACATTAAATTGACAAATTTTCAAACTTTGGACTGAATTGGCAAAGATATTAAACCACAGGGACTAAAATGACCATTAACTCAAAATTAAAAGAAGAAAGACAAAAATACCCTTAAACTAACGGCATAGCTGGATGCCGTTAGACGGATGGGACGTAATTGGCTAATATTTAAAACTATGAGGACAAAATTGACAAAATTAAAAATTTTGGACTGAAGTGACGAAAGTAGCAAACCACAGGGACGAAAATGGCCATTAACTCTTTGGTATATATGGTTTGTTTAGTTATACAATTTTAGTATCATGCTTGAATTTATTCAAAATGACTACTTCAGTTTTCTAAAACTTGTTCGTACCTTTTTCCAACACTTACTATTTTTTTCATTAAAAAAGGGGTACTTCAGTACCTTTGTTATTGTATTTATTATTTTCTTTTCTTTTAATCACATTCTCCCTTTTATGCATCGTTTCCTAATTCGTTCCTAACTCACCACTTTGAATTCAAAGCCTTGAGAAAAAAGAAATAAATCAAATTCTTTGTTAGATTTGTTTTAGCCTAGTAACCCGGTTATCAGGGGCGGCCCTACTGTATTAGTAGGTAAAGCTAGGGCTTGAGGCCCCCGAAAAATGAGGCCCTCCGTTAGTTAATTTTCGGTATTTATATATACATAATCACGTATATATTAAAAATAGTTGGTTATCTAACAAATCTTCTACCTTGTCCTGTTGGTTATGCCTTAACCATCCAATCTTTCCCACCTATCTAAATTTAATCCAAGCATGTTCGATTCTAACTCTGTTTAACCATTTTTAAATTAGTTATTTCATGTTCTCTTTTTAATCCTTTCATTTCTATTTTTTTTTTCAGTTGTTTCAAATTTTTTTTTCATATATGTATATATACTCCATGAACTTGTATTGTATATAAATTCCATTGCTTTTCTAAACTTTATAATTCATATACAAAACACATTGTTCGATAAACCTAAAATAAAATGAAGTGTGCGTATATATACTCTTTTGATTTGTATTATACATAAATCAAACTTGTTTTTAAAACAAAGTTGAAAATGTTGTATTTTTATATACGAAACACGACAATTGCTAGGTAATTTTTTTAAAAATTATAAATTTTATAATTTCATTTCTCTAACTCTTGGCAAGGGTCCCAAACTTTTCCACCGCTTTAGGCCACCAAAATTGTTAGGCCGGCCCTGCCGGTTATTTTGTGTATTTATAGTGACCGGTTGATCTAAAATTGGATCAACTATTACTTATTACTTCATTAGCATAAATGAAAACAACAATTACATTACCAAACAACTATATCGTCACACGAGCAGAATACAAGAATACAGATTTTATGTTGGGAACAACATACTGTACGTACATATGGCTGGATTCATATCCTATCACACATGCAACAAACAAATGAAACATAAAGTATATATTACAATGATATTTGTAAACACCAAGAACTCAACAACCATATATCATGTATTTGATCTTGAATCTTCAACAGGTACAGGGTGGACCAAGATAGATTTGATGTGATTTATTATTTCTTTGCCGGCATGTGTGTAGCCGTCGTTGACTTATCGGTGTAAGTAGAGGGAACGGGATTTCAGTTAGCCTAAGAGAATGCCTATTTATAACTTTCCATGCATCTTCAACTTTATTTGATATAAATTCACACGCTTCTTTCTCGGAGGCACCAGTTTCCTTTTGATAGCATTCAATGCTTGAAGCAACGTGACATCTTTCTTGTTCCTCTTAAATAAATCAAATAGAGTAATTATGTAACTGATACTGAGTAATTAGACGATATCATTGTTTAGTAACATTTTATTCAATTTCGTTTTATATCAAATACAATAATTATATTTACAAATAGATTAGTTATGCAACTAGATTTTTTTTTGAGTCAATCTATAACTAGAGTAGTTGCATGTCATAATTAGAGCAATTGTGTGTTTTTTTGTAACGTAAACATTAACTAGACTAATTGTATGTCTATACATATGTGTTTAGTACCTCGTGTGTGGTAATGTCATCCATTAGTCTTAAAACCAAACATGCGGCTTTAACAATAGGAGGATATGCGGCGACCCACTTAAAGGTATCCTCATTGACCAAATTATCCGTCCTACCAACAAAAGCTCTCGATATCATCACGCCATAGGTACAAGTCTTCACTGAAACAGATATGTACTCTTCTAGAGTCGGCATATAGCCCTCTTTTAACCATTTAGCTTCCAATAGGTTGTTTCGAATAATGTCTTTTGCCTGTATCACCAAATTAGTGGATGGCACAACCTTAACAACTTATTTGTTTAGATAGACAAGCTAGACTAACATTTATAATATAATTATATGTATAGCGCAATCGATAGCAGATTCAAAACATACCATCTCAATCACATAGGAGATCTGGTATGCTTTTCCTTCCTTCACAAGTGATTTCTCCATTTCTTGGTGATGATTCAAAAGTTCTTGATATATTAGTTTCATATATTCTGGAAGCAAATCTATGCAGTTAATTGACCATCTAAATAACACAAAATGAATTCTTTGATAAAATTACACGTACCGTTCAACAGCATCAGTAAAGATCTTGAGTTCTTCATAAGTACCATAGTTATCATATGTGTCATCCAAAACGATCAACCACATGGAAGTCTTCGTTAGGAAAATTCTCGTAAGAGTATGGTGAGGCTCGTAATAGACTCCCAGTATCCAAAAATAGCATTCTATCAACCTGTCTCGAACATATGGTAGTTTTCGTGGCATGTCCAAGTCCTTCCACCATCTAACACCGATTTATACTAATTAGCCATATTGCAAACTCTATAAATATTGATATGGTTGGTCATGCTTTTAGTTTATTAGTATGTATGTTTGTTTAGCTTAATTAATTAAGGTAAAGATGAATTATAAGCCTACTAAGGTAAAAATAAACGTGCGTGTTACGTACTTGCAAAGTTGCCTAAGCTCCTCCTTGTGTATTGATTGAAGCAGATTAAAATCAAATTTTGCAAGCTTCAGTAGGGCCTCATTGTGAGAAGCTTCTTGTTGGTAAATAGGAATGTAACGCACGGCCTCTAGCCTTGGCAACCTTTTCCGGAGTGGCTGCTTTAGTGCTTGTTGTATTTGGGTTCTTAACAAAGAGTCACAAGAAGGATCCTTTGCAATGTTAGCAAGGTTAATTTTAGCGAACTCGAGGGCATAATCTAGTACCTTTTCGCCTTCCACACTCATATATGACGCTTCGTACAAAGCAAGCATTCCATGAGCATCTTCACATAAAGATTCCATGAAATTTTCCTTCTCATCCATGTGGTTCTTGAATACACCTGTAACATGCAAGTCCTGATCATCTTAGTGCTAGAGTTCCACATGCATTAGGCTAAAACCAGAAAAATTATAAATGCATGTCTTTGATGGATGTAGTGCACCATGCATCAACCAAGTGATTTTTAGTTGTAAAAAAAATAAATAAATATCTAATGGATCTAAAGTAAACTTGAAACTACATACCAGATGAGATGTTGAAGCCTTGTTGTCGAAGGAGTCGGAACCAAAGAGAGATACTTTGTAGGTTGTTATGATCGACCCATTTTTCGCCATACGTAACATAGATATGTTGCAAGGCTTCCTCAATCTCCTCCTGGAAATGATAGGCAATGCCAAGGCGTTGGATTGCATCAATAAGTTGTATCAACTTTATATGTTGTGTTGACTCATTAGAGGAAGCTTTGATCACTAGCTCTTTTCTTACTTCTTCTTTGAGCTCTTCAATAACTTGTTTCTCCTTCACTAAATCTTTTGGCTGCATTAATTACAAAAGAACATAGAAGATGTATAAATGATTTTCTCATTATAACTAATTAATGGACAATATATTAACCGGTGATTGACAGAAAAACCTCATCAGGTGTAAGAAACCGATCCCCCCACATGCTAGCACTGAAATCCATAGTGTGGCGTTTAACATCAGTAGTCGATGGAAATAGTGATGAAGAAATGGAAGATGGCATTTTAATTTAAAACAAAAAATAATTATTACTCTATTAAGAGTGATAGATACGTTATGAAAACTTTTGAAATCAGGCGCATCAAATATATAGGCAAAACCAAAAGGACAAACATATAGAAAACAATTATACTAAATTGTATACAAAAACATAAACGCCACTAATGTTATTATCATGGGATATAAAATTACCAAGTTGGTCATCACCAAGAGTATGTTTTTAGGATGAGCTGCAAGATTGTTAATTATTATTACTATTATTCATTTATTTAATAATCCAAATTAATTATTAATCCTATATATTTTCCAATTTTGCTTTTTGTGTGACTTTAGTTGAGAGGTAAAATGTTTGGTTGATGTGTTTAATTAAAATCTTTATGTTTACAATGTGTTTGAATTTGCATACAAATATATAGTATCGTATAGGGGAAGGTTCATGTATATTTTAATCTTAGCATGAGAACGTAGGAAATAATACCAATTTATAAAAAAAATGAGAACGTAAGAAACAATATCAACTACAATACCAATCTACGTAAACAATGATTTATAATAACAAAGAAGAACCTAAAAATTTCAATAAAAGAATCAAAATCAAGAACAAAATAATAACAAGAAATACCAACAAATACTTATAACAGCAAAAGAAAACATCTAATAATAACAACAAAATATAAATCAGTAAATACTTATAACGTCTCATAATCGAAAATTAGCAAATATGAACAAAAAATAACAGCAAACACCTATAAAAATAAACCTAATAATAACAGCATATTGGTTCTCACCGTTTTCATGTTAAAAGTAAAATGTATTTGATCATGTTTCGTATCGTACATATATGTAATAATTAATATTAACCCGTGAAATAAATATGTGTATATTTTCCATTTTTCCGTATAAGTAAATAATCAGTGTTCCTTAAGATACTTAGCTAAATAGTACCCTATAATAAGTAGATACATATATGTAAATTCACATGTAACAAAAGCATGCATATATGTAATGTAACATCCTAAATATTATAACGTTAAATAAAGAAAGTTACGTTTAGTAATTTCGCGTTATTAAGTAAGTAATACCGAGTAAAGAACGGATCATGGACTTGGATTAATTAAGATGGATTAAGGGTAATGGGCCTCAGGTCCATGGGCTTTAAGGGATATAAATACCCTCTTAAACCACCCTTAAACCCTAAACCATCATTCATTTCCATCTAAATCTCTACACACTCAAAAACACACACATACACTACACCTCATACGGCCGAGAGAGAGAGAGCGGATTCGAGTCCAAAAATCAAGCCGACCATTATTAGATCTTCGATATACGAGCTAGATACGAGATAACCACGCAAACCGAACACATAAAGGTAAGATTTCGATCTTAAAGATCATGTTTTTATAGACGGTTTGCCATGAAACTTGAAACGATAATAGATCGGATCTAAACGAAGCGTAAAGTAGCGAACTTGATGCTAGAACAAACCTAATAAACCCATAAACATGTACGGTTCGTTTAAGATAAACCGTAGATCTTGTATTGAACGTTCATGAAATTAAAGGTCCGAACTTTATGTGTTTTCGGGTCAAATCTTGTCCAAAAACGACCATAGGGATGATCGCGGGTTAGTCAAATACCAAACCCATGGATCTCTCAGTAAAACGATGATGATTTTGGGGGATTAAGATTGAACAGAGGCGCAGCTGGGCAACTTCGCCTGCAAGCTTAACTTCGCTTGCAAGCAAGTTCGCCTAACTGATAAATTCGCTTGTTGACAAGTTCGCCTATGATTAACTTCGCTGGACCCCAAGTTCGCTGATGTTTAACTTCGCCAAGCTTAACTTCGCCTGAGTTAAGTTCGCTGAATGCTTAACTTCGCCTGGTGATAAGTTCGCTTAATGTTAAGTTCGCTTAACACTAAGTTCGCTTAATGTTAAGTTCGCTTATTGTTAAGTTCGTCTAATGATAAGTTCGCTGGAGTTAGCAAATTATAAAATAAATTAAAAACCTAATGAAAAATGTGTTAAGACAGTTAGTGGAAATAAAATTTTTCCAAGCTGACCTGGCAGCTCGACCCCAGCCAGGGGCTCTGCCCCTTGGACCCTGCTAGGGGCTGCCGCCCCTAGACCCCGCTGCCCCCGGACCCCCGTTCGTTGTGGGTTATATAAAGATAGAAATACAACATGAGTAGTAGTAGTTAATTGATACATGTAAATATTATACAGTTAGCCGTGCACAGCTCAAGAAGGGAATAACGATTAACGGAGAGCGTAACAGGATTCAGGTGAGTTTCTAGCCCCATTTATGTGTTATGTTTTCGGGGCTGTGTGCATACTCAATATGTTTGTTAATACGCTTATCCTAAGAGATAAGTGTATGCTTTATGTGAATAACGTGAAATGTATGAATGATTGCCTGATGGTACGTGAACGATCTTCGGATATTGCACGTACTGTCAGGTTGTAACGCTATGTATAAGGTAAGTATGATATGTATGCTTATGTGTATGAATGTGATAAAGTTAATAAAAGAAGGAAAGGATGGTTGTATGGTTGTATGGTTACGAAGAGGGTACCGGGCCCTAATAATACTCGAGGTATGATGTATGATTGTATGGTAACGAAGAGGGAATTGAACCCTACTAATATTCGAGAACTAGGGAACCGAACCCTACTAATATTCGAGGAAGGAGGGTACCGAGCCCTAATAATACTCGAGGAAGGAGGGTACCGAGCCCTAATAATACTCGAGGAAGGAGGGTACCGAGCCCTAATAATACTCGAGGAATGTAGGGCGTAATGCTCTTTATAACGTAAGATATGAAAGCAAGTTAATACAAAAGAAAGTATGAAAGTATGAAAGTATGAATGAAAGAATATAAGTTTGTGTGTATTGTATAATGTATGATTAACTAGAACTCACTCAGCGTAGCTGACTTTTAGTATGCACGCAGGTGAGTAGGATGAGGCAGCTCGCTTGAGGAGACACGTGGCACTGAATAAGAGGCTGGCATCGGAAGATTCAAGACGTTTAAGTTTAATGTTTTGTTCATTTTGAAAGACAAGATGTTGTTTTAAGACAAGATGTGTTTTGCTATGAAATGTTTTACAAAAGTTTTTACATTCCGCGAATGTTTTAATTAACTCTGATATTTAGAACTGCGTTTATGAGTAAATCCAACACGAAAGTAGGGCTACCGGTAACGGGGCCTTACATGTAATATGTTTTGATCGACGGAGAAAGAAATACATTAAAAAGGAAAATAGCAAGGAGTTGTGAAAGTACAAAACATAGACAACTTGAAATACATGGTGCATACAAGCAAAGACCAAAACAAGGCAGCTCTAGCTACCAAGTTGTCTGCAAAACACCCCAAACAGATCACTCTGACACCTATCCCAAGGCTAGTTACTCCATACGGGTCTATGACATTCCAACAAAAAAGGGTGAACCTTAATCTCAACTATGTTCTCATCGTCAATTTTTAATTGTTGCAAACCAAGTCGTTATGCGCTTTCGATAAGATCCAAGAAGACATAAACAATTGCGAGCAAAGACTTTTTCTTTGTTTTGCGTAATCCGGATTTATCAACCAATATAATGCGATCTAACATTATCTCCTTTAGTTTAAAGGTTTGAATTCTGATTAAATCGATTTGATGAAATCAAGAGACCATTTGTTGAATTTGATCAATGATGAGGCTAGGGTTGGGGATCAGGTTTAATCGATTTATAATTTTTTTAAAGAGAGAGAAATAGAGATAACTAGGGAGACATGTGTTGGGCACGTCGATCATCTACACACCGATTACCTCCCTTTATGCGCATATGATTCATTGATCCTTCCAACATTAAGTCGCAGTCTTTCAATATACGTACAAGGTGTAACACCCCGACCAAAGGCGGATTATACATCGGGGCGCCACATATTGTTTCATTACTCGTGACACTATTGGGTGTCAATATTTAATAAATACATTCATTCGCGCGTCGCGCAAAGTAGGCATAAGATAACATAAATCATCATAAATCAATATATTATAAATCATAATATTCTAACAGCAAAAACTTGTCTTGATACATTTTAATCTAGGTCCAAAATAAAGAAAACTTCCTACGTGTCCACAAGCTCCAAAACAGCTACTGCAAACCTGAACATGTGTTAAAATAAACGTCAAACACTTGCGTGTTGGTGAGAAATCAAGTTTAATACAATACATAGATAACAATAAATCTGCGCGCAACACGTGTATGTCTGGTGTTTAACAAGGGTGTAATCAGATTGTGATCAAGCCTAAATAGATCATAGCTCATAGTTCATAGTTCAATCCGTGCTCCCAAATGAGCACAAAAACGAGAAAACATCTGTGCAAGTGTAAACAAAGAAAACCGTAAACGATAGGTCTCCCGTGTTCATCTAATGGATCCATGAAAACTGCGGAATAGGCCGAACAAAGCGGTTAATGATACACACATACAAATAAACAGCCAAGTAAACGTCCTCAACACATGGGATACTGCGCGACTAAAGCTCATAAACAAGTTTAAGACTCTAAGTTTGTATGAACACATGAACATCCCAAAACATTAAAAGCAAAAAGGGATTAGGTACGAGATTACTCACTTGATAAACGGTGCGGTGTAAGATAAAGCAAGAACCAACTTTAAACAAGCACAAGTTACCCTATAATTAAAGATTATTGTTTTAACGATTTGTTTTAAGTCTTGATTATAAGTTAGCATAATTAATAAGTAAATTATTATATATAATATATATTACCGGAAAAGCAGGGCAGAACAGGGAGGAAGACGGAGGCAGAGAGGAGACGGCAGAGGATCAACGGCAGAGAGCAAGGAAGAACAGGAGAGATTAAGTGTTTGTGTGTGATGTGTTAGGAAAAATAACATTATTATTTATAGGGAAACCCTAGGGAACACAATCCCTAGAAAAGGGGAAAAGATCTCAAAAAGCAAAAGATTCCAAAAGCAAAAGATATCAAAAGATATGGCAGCTGCAGGGGGCAAGATAAAGCTGACAGGGAACAGTAAACAGGCATGGGCGGGTCAGATAAAGGTACTGGTCAAGCATGGTAAAAGCAGATCTCAAAAGATAATGTCAGTCACTTTTTCTGCCAACCAATGGGGTTGGTGCGCATGCTGCGCCGAAAGTAACTTTTCAGACATAAGATAGGTCAGGTCAACAGCACAGGAGATAAGACATCACAAAAGTAAACGGCTGGATTAAACAGAAGAAAAGACTCAAGACATAGCGCGAGAAAGCTCGAGCGCGAAGGCAGACACAGAAGGTCAAGAGAGCGCGAGCGCGAAGGCAGACAGAACCAACCTTAACGCGTTGCGGGAAGAACTACATTTCTAAGCGCGCCGCGGGAAGAACTTCAATTCTAAGCGCGTCACGAGAAGAACTATATTCCTTAGCGCGTCGCGGGAAGAACGGTATCCATAGCGCGCCGCGGGAAGAACTAAAATCCTTAGCGCGCTGCGGGGACAGTTCGTCTCGCGTATCGCAGTAACAGGTGGTCTTCACGCAGGCTTCCTTGTAAGGAGTCTGGCGCGTGGAGCTGCGCAGACAACCTTAGGCGGGAAGGAACAAAGGACAGCAAAGAGTTAGAAGAAAAAAGAGGGAAACAAGGCGTAAGGGCGGGACGGCGACAAGAGGGAAAAGAAGGCGGAAAGAGAGAAGAAGAGGGACGGGACGGCGGAAAGAAAGAGAGAGAAAGAGGCGGGAAGGAAAATATATTATTATTATTAAAAGTAAAATATAAGTATAAATAAATATTAAATCATAAAAGAAAGAGATCGGGTCAGAGAAATGGGTACCTGGGTCCGGTCGGATCGGGGCAGATGTTACAGTCTCCCCTACTTTAAAAAATTTCGTCCTGAAATTTATCTCGAAGTAGGTTGCGCAGAGAACAGGTGCGGGTACTTGATCTTCATTTGATCTTCCCTTTCCCATGTAAACTCGGCTCCGCGCTTGGACTCCCAGCGAACTTTCACGATAGGGATGCGACTGCGCTTGGTTTGCTTAACCTCACGATCCATAATCTCAACAGGCTTCTCAACGAAATGCATAGATTCATCAACTTGAACTTCATCAAGTGGAACGTGAAGGTTCTCGTCAGCTAAACACTTCTTGAGATTGGATACATGGAACGTTGGATGCACATTACTGAGCGCGGGCGGCAGGTCAAGTCTGTAGGCAACTTTTCCTACACGCGCGAGAATCTTAAATGGACCAACATAACGATGAGCAAGCTTACCCTTCTTCCCAAAGCGGACAACACCTTTCCAGGGCGACACTTTGAGGAGAACAAGATCACCAACTTGAAATTCGAGAGGCTTCCGCCTACGATCTGCGTAACTCTTCTGTCGGCTTTTGGCAGTCAGCAGATGATCACGGATCTTGGCGATTTTATCGGTTGTCTCTTGAACAAGTTCGGGTCCTGTGATTTGAGCTTCTCCCACTTCGCTCCAACAAATCGGGGAGCGGCACTTACGACCGTAAAGTGCTTCAAATGGGGCCATACCGATACTGGAATGATAGCTGTTATTATAAGAGAACTCGATCAAAGGCAGGTGTGAATCCCAATTACCT
This sequence comes from Bidens hawaiensis, assembly GCF_021521415.1. NCBI lineage: Eukaryota > Viridiplantae > Streptophyta > Magnoliopsida > Asterales > Asteraceae > Bidens > Bidens hawaiensis. The sequence goes on from NW_027502998.1 coordinate 20,222, forward strand.
CCAAAATCAAGAACACAAGATCGGAGCATATCCTCAAGAGTTTGAATAGTTCGCTCAGACTGACCGTCAGTCTGAGGATGATATGCCGTACTCATGTCCAAGCGAGTTCCTAGCGCAGATTGGAGAGATTTCCAAAAGCGAGATATAAAACGGCCATCGCGATCGGATATGATGCTCAAAGGAGTACCATGGCGGCAGACAATTTCCTTGACATAAAGCTGCGCGAGTTGCTCAACACGGTAGTTTTCACGAATGGGCAGAAAGTGAGCAGACTTAGTCAAACGATCCACTATTACCCAAATGCTATCATGTTTGCTTGCTGTCAAAGGTAACTTGGTAATAAAGTCCATCGCTACACATTCCCATTTCCACGTAGGAATTTCTGGTTGTTCGAGCAAACCAGATGGGCGTTGGTGTTCAGCTTTCACTTTAGAACAAGTCAGACATTTAGCTACGAACACAGCAATATCCTTTTTCATACAGGGCCACCAATAAGTAATGCGCAAATCCTTGTACATCTTATCAGCGCCGGGATGAATGGAATATCGAGATTTGTGCGCTTCACTTAGGATATCAGCGCGAAGATTCTCATCAAAGGGAATCCAGATGCGATTGAGATAGCAGAGAATTCCACTCAGATTAGGGACAAAGTGCGCTTCCGCGCCACACGCTAACTCGGCGCGAAGGTTACCATTACTGATGGATGCGCGCTGCGCGTCACGAATACGCGATTCAAGGTTGCTTTGGATCGGCGCGAAGTGAAGCTGCGTGCGCGGCAAAATACAGTTAAGCTGGTAGGGTTTTCGGCTGAGCGCATCGGCTACCACATTAGCCTTACCAGGATGATACCGGATCTCACAATCGTAATCGCTGATGAGTTCGTTCCATCGGCGTTGCCTCATGTTAAGTTCCTTTTGATCAAAGATATGCTGAAGGATTTTATGGTCAGTGTAGAGGATACACTTAGTACCATAAAGGTAGTGTCTCCAGATCTTCAAGGCAAAAACAACTGCACCAAGTTCGAGGTCGTGAGTTGTATAATTCTTTTCATGAACCTTAAGTTGCCTTAATGCGTAAGCGATAACCTTGCCTCGTTGCATAAGAACACAACCGAGACCTTGGTTGGATGCATCGCAATACACGACAAAATCATCATTACCCTCAGGTAGCGCAAGAACAGGAGCTTCACACAACAAACGCTTGAGCGTTAGAAAGGCTTCTTCTTGCTTCGAGCCCCAAATATATGGTTTACCTTTGTGCGTTAGAGCTGTTAAAGGCAAAGCGATCTTCGAGAAGTTCGAAATGAAGCGCCGGTAATAACCAGCTAAGCCCAGAAAGGAACGGATCTCAGAAGGAGTGGTCGGCGTAATCCAGTTCTTGATTGCTTCAATCTTGGATGGGTCGACATGAATACCCACCTTGTTTACAAAATGACCAAGAAACTGTATTTCATCAGACCATAATTCACACTTGGAGAGCTTAGCAAAGAGCTGCTCGGTTCGAAGCTTTTGCAACACCAACCGAAGATGTTGCTCATGCTCGGCCTTAGTTTTGGAATAAATCAGAACGTCATCGATAAACACAATCACGAATTTATCCAAGAAAGGCCTACACACCCGATTCATTAGATCCATGAAAACGGCGGGTGCGTTGGTCAAACCGAAGGACATGACCAAGAATTCAAAATGGCCATAACGAGTTCGAAAAGCAGTCTTCGGAACATCTTCATCGCGGATGCGCAACTGGTGATAGCCAGAGCGGAGATCAATCTTGGAGAAACAAGAGGCACCTTGGAGTTGATCAAAGAGGTCGTCAATACGCGGTAAGGGATACCGGTTTTTAATGGTGAGTTTGTTCAACTCGCGGTAATCAATACACATGCGAAACGATCCATCTTTCTTTTTAACGAACAACACCGGAGCACCCCAGGGCGAAGAGCTAGGGCGAATGAATCCTTTAGCAGTCAACTCTTGAAGTTGGCTTGCCAATTCTTGCATCTCAGCGGGCGCAAGACGGTAAGGAGATTTAGCTACGGGGGAAGCACCGGGGACAAGATCAATACGGAACTCGACTTCACGAGCGGGAGGGATACCAGGAAGATCATCAGGAAAAACTTCAGGGAAATCACGCACAACAGGGATATCGCGAAGCTTCTTTCCTTCATCAGGTTTGACCACATGGGCTAAAAATGCAATACACTTCTTCCGCATGAGCCTTCGGGCTTCGGCGCAAGACATAAGTTTAAGACCGCGGGAGGGTTTCTCGCCGTAGATATGAAGATCACCATTCTCTCGAGGTATGCGAATCATCTTCTTGGCGCAAATAACTTCGGCGCGATTCTTCGAGAGCCAGTCCATACCAATAATAACATCAAAGCTCCCAAGAGGCATGGGGATGAGGTCAATCAGAAAATCGTTTTCGTTAAGGTTAAGCGTGCAATCTTTAATCACTGAGTTAATTAAAACAGTTTCGCCATTAGCCAATTCAACTGAAAAATTCTCTTTTAAATCGTTGCGCGGTCGCGCAAGCTTCTGCTCAAACGCGCGAGAAATAAAACTTCGATCGGCGCCAGTATCAAAAAGTACAGAAGCATAAAATCCGTTAAGCAAAAATGTACCATTAACTACGTCATTATTCGCTTGCGCTTGGTGCGCGGTTATGTTAAAAGCTCGTCCGCGTGTCACTTGGTTCGAAATCTGGTTCACCGGATTCGCTTGCGTAATCTGAACTTGTAGCCTTGGGCACGCGTTCCGGAAATGACTGGGATCACCGCAGTTATAGCACGACCTGGGTCGTGGGTTTTGGTAGGTTGGTTGTGGGTTCTGCGGGTAGACGGGTGGTGTTTGCGCAATTGGGTTGGCGGGAGGGACTCTACAGAACTCAGCAGAGTGGCCAACGCGGCCACAACGGTTACATTGTCGACACGGGGTTTGGGTTGGGTGGTGAAGTCTACAGGTTGGGCAAAAGGGTTGGGTTCCTGTATATGGTTTCTTAGGTGGCGGGGCAGGGAGTGCTGGATTGGTTAAGGCATAGTTGTGGACTACAGGAGGTGTTGGGTAGGTTGACAGTGGGTTAGGCGCGTAAACTGGAGGTTGGTAGGCGGATTGCTGGACTATGGGCGGGCTGGTAAGCGCATAGGCTTTGCGCCTGCGCTTGAGGTTGTTACGGTTTGAGGGTTCAGGTTTGGTTTCTGTTGGTTCAGGGGCAGTCTTGGTGAGTTTGGTCTTCTCAGCTCCCCGCAGGAACAGGGTTCCTGCTCTGACATGGTTGTCGCTGAGCACAGCGTCCAACTCGATGGCGTCAGAGAGGGTTGCTGGGTTTCTGGCCCATACAGAATCTTGAATTTCCATGGGGAGACCCCCAAGGAATTTCTCGATTGCTCGGCGTGAAGGGGTAACAAGGTGAGGGACCAGTAAGCTTAGCTCGTGGAAGCGCGTCGCGTACTCGCGCGCTTCTCCACTGTATTGCTTCAGGTTCCAAAATTCTTCCTCCAGGCGCTTTACTTCGTTGGGGGGGCAGAATTCTCGCGTCAAGAGATCCTTAAATTCCTCCCAGAGTATCCTGGAAGCAGCTTCTGCGCCACGCGCATGGGCTACTCCATTCCACCATGTAAGCGCTCTGGATTCCAGGACACTGGAGGCATATAGGATTCGTCTGTCATGAGGGCATTGGGTATGGAGGAAAGTGTTTTCAATCTTTTCGAGCCATTGGAGCATCACGGTGGCTCCTTCAAGACCTGTGAACTTTGGAGGGTTACCCGCGTTAAAGGACTTAATGTTATAACTGGAGGTATTGTTTTGGCTCAAGGCTTGGGCTATCGCGGCGGCCATTTCCTGGGAACGTTGCTGTCTACGCATGCGCGAGGCTTCTCTTCTCTGAAATCGGCGAGATAGCGGAGGCATTCTATAAAAATTTTAATTTTAGTTAATATCTTGGTTTTAGCACAAAGTATAACCTCGAAAAGCTTGGTTTCGCGGAGTCAGTTACTGTCAAAAGTTAAAGTAAAATAAATGACCCTAAATGCAGACTTAATAAAGGTAACAAATTCGAATCAAGAATCGACAATTCATGTATCACCATAACTTTCCGAATTCACAATTTAAAATATACGAGGTAAACGAGTATTGAAGATTGACGATTCATGTATCACCATGACTTTTCAATCTTTCAATATAAAATATACAAGAAAATGAGTATTGGAGGTTGACAATTCATGTATCACCATGACTTTTCAAGTCTCCAACCTCAGAACATAATCGTAAATGGAAATTGAAAATCAACTATTCATGTATCACCATGACTTTTCGGATTTTCAAACCCAACAAACGAATATGTAAGAAAAATCAATAAAAATCGAAATTCAACAAAAATCGAAATATCGCGAAATAAAACATAAAATCATATACTGCGCAAGCGCGAGCATATTCATAAATAACGAGTAATTAACAATAAGCGCGCAAACATGAGATTTCTCTCATGCGCGAGAAGGGACTCTTAGGTATTCTAGGCCGTTACGTCTAACCACCTATCCTAAAGTCAACGAGCTCTGATACCAATCTGTAACACCCCGACCAAAGGCGGATTATACATCGGGGCGCCACATATTGTTTCATTACTCGTGACACTATTGGGTGTCAATATTTAATAAATACATTCATTCGCGCGTCGCGCAAAGTAGGCATAAGATAACATAAATCATCATAAATCAATATATTATAAATCATAATATTCTAACAGCAAAAACTTGTCTTGATACATTTTAATCTAGGTCCAAAATAAAGAAAACTTCCTACGTGTCCACAAGCTCCAAAACAGCTACTGCAAACCTGAACATGTGTTAAATAAACGTCAAACACTTGCGTGTTGGTGAGAAATCAAGTTTAATACAATACATAGATAACAATAAATCTGCGCGCAACACGTGTATGTCTGGTGTTTAACAAGGGTGTAATCAGATTGTGATCAAGCCTAAATAGATCATAGCTCATAGTTCATAGTTCAATCCGTGCTCCCAAATGAGCACAAAAACGAGAAAACATCTGTGCAAGTGTAAACAAAGAAAACCGTAAACGATAGGTCTCCCGTGTTCATCTAATGGATCCATGAAAACTGCGGAATAGGCCGAACAAAGCGGTTAATGATACACACATACAAATAAACAGCCAAGTAAACGTCCTCAACACATGGGATACTGCGCGACTAAAGCTCATAAACAAGTTTAAGACTCTAAGTTTGTATGAACACATGAACATCCCAAAACATTAAAAGCAAAAGGGATTAGGTACGAGATTACTCACTTGATAAACGGTGCGGTGTAAGATAAAGCAAGAACCAACTTTAAACAAGCACAAGTTACCCTATAATTAAAGATTATTGTTTTAACGATTTGTTTTAAGTCTTGATTATAAGTTAGCATAATTAATAAGTAAATTATTATATATAATATATATTACCGAAAAGCAGGGCAGAACAGGGAGGAAGACGGAGGCAGAGAGGAGACGGCAGAGGATCAACGGCAGAGAGCAAGGAAGAACAGGAGAGATTAAGTGTTTGTGTGTGATGTGTTAGGAAAAATAACATTATTATTTATAGGGAAACCCTAGGGAACACAATCCCTAGAAAAGGGGAAAAGATCTCAAAAAGCAAAAGATTCCAAAAGCAAAAGATATCAAAAGATATGGCAGCTGCAGGGGGCAAGATAAAGCTGACAGGGAACAGTAAACAGGCATGGGCGGGTCAGATAAAGGTACTGGTCAAGCATGGTAAAAGCAGATCTCAAAAGATAATGTCAGTCACTTTTTCTGCCAACCAATGGGGTTGGTGCGCATGCTGCGCCGAAAGTAACTTTTCAGACATAAGATAGGTCAGGTCAACAGCACAGGAGATAAGACATCACAAAAGTAAACGGCTGGATTAAACAGAAGAAAAGACTCAAGACATAGCGCGAGAAAGCTCGAGCGCGAAGGCAGACACAGAAGGTCAAGAGAGCGCGAGCGCGAAGGCAGACAGAACCAACCTTAACGCGTCGCGGGAAGAACTACATTTCTAAGCGCGCCGCGGGAAGAACTTCAATTCTAAGCGCGTCACGAGAAGAACTATATTCCTTAGCGCGTCGCGGGAAGAACGGTATCCATAGCGCGCCGCGGGAAGAACTAAAATCCTTAGCGCGCTGCGGGGACAGTTCGTCTCGCGTATCGCAGTAACAGGTGGTCTTCACGCAGGCTTCCTTGTAAGGAGTCTGGCGCGTGGAGCTGCGCAGACACCTTAGGCGGGAAGGAACAAAGGACAGCAAAGAGTTAGAAGAAAAAGAGGGAAACAAGGCGTAAGGGCGGGACGGCGACAAGAGGGAAAAGAAGGCGGAAAGAGAGAAGAAGAGGGACGGGACGGAAAGAAAGAGAGAGAAAGAGGCGGGAAGGAAAATATATTATTATTATTAAAAGTAAAATATAAGTATAAATAAATATTAAATCATAAAGAAAGAGATCGGGTCAGAGAAATGGGTACCTGGGTCGGGTCGGATCGGGGCAGATGTTACACAAGGCACGTCAACCTTCCATATATTGAATCTACTATCTCGTATACACAACATGTAAAGGCTCATTCGTTCTTTCCTATACCGGTAAGCATTATTCTGCAAACATGTATGATCCGTATCTTAACTCACCATACAAACTTAGGCCCGTAGGCCGTACACATAACTACTCATACATACCTTCGTACATAAATCATTATCGTGGTGTTTGTTTTTTTAAAAAGGTTTGCACAGGTTCTTTGTCTTTGTCGTGCATACCATGCTCATGCATTGGCATCTATAAAATGTTTGTTTTTTCGTAGACGCTACATTAAAAAACGTCTGCACAAACTATTTTTGGTGCAAAGGGTTGAACACCACCACCTACCAACACCCACTGTCCACCGCCACCACTACCGTCCATCACCCACCACCATCGTCCACCGTCCACTACCATCGTCCATCACCACCACCCATTACCACATTTCATACACCACCCCCAGTTTATTTTAGCAGTCTACACATATTAAAAACAAAATAAACAGTCCTTTTTTTATGTAGACTGTATAGATTTGGTCCACCTCTTCTTCTACAGATGTCTGCAGATGTAGTCTGCAGACTACTTACATTTAACTTGAAAAACCAAACAACACCTAAAAGATGGGACCAACAGCAGACAAACCCTTAATTGAGACTAGTATTTGCATCCATAATTATGATTATTTAAAGACAGAATTACAAATTTTGTCCTTTAAAATAAGACGAATTACGGTTCGTGTCCTTTTCTAAGTTTCCTTGCAGGCGGTGTACTTTAAACTTTTTTTTTTACCGTATGTCCTTTACGCTAACTGGGTTAGAAAAACTCAGTTAAATGCCCTCACGTGAGGCGCATGTGAGGGCATTTTTGTCTTTTCACCTGTACCTGCAACTTCTTCTTCCTCTTTCCCTATGTTTCTTTAATCTCCTTTTCCATCCACCACCAACAGCCATGAACACCACCACCACCACCACCAAAAAACCACAACCATCCGATCTCCAACCGCCATCTCCGCAAACACCTCCGTATGGTTCCATCATCATCTTCATCTTCCCGTTGAAAACCCTAATTCATCTTCCCGGAGAACCCACAAACCCAGATTCAATAGTTAATCTATTAACAATTATTATTATTATATTATAATAATAATAATAATAATAATAATAATAATAATAATAATAATAATAAAATCAAAACATCCCTCCCTTCTTCTTCTCCTATTATCCCTGCGCCACTGTACCCACCCATCACCTACACCTCCATCTATAAATAAATCTATCAACATCCACATTTACGTCATTCTAATTCAGCCATGTTGTCCTCTTTGGATCGTCAATTGTTCAGCTCAGTTTCAGCAATGACGGTTGGGGCGCCATGCTCGCTGACATCTACGCTCGTAAGGTATTGACGTCAACCGTTCATTTTATTTATAAACTTCGTTCGAACAAAATGTTGATTTTGGTTTCCTAATTCAACCCAACCCTAATTCAACCCAAGGTATCACCGGAGTGGTTGGTGGCGGCGGTGAAGATGGATCTGGGTTTGTGGGTTCTCCGGCGAGTTGGATCTGGAAGATGGATCTGGGTTTGTGTCTTCTCCGGCGAGTTTGACCGGAATCTGGGTTTATGGGTTCTCCGGCGAGTTGGATCTGGGTTTGTGGGTTCTAAGCAGTTTGGTGTTGCAGGGTGGTCGGGATAAGTGGTGGTCGGATCTAATGGTGGTCACAGAGATGGTGACACTTGTTGGTGGGGATAAGCGGTGGTGATGTTGGGTGTTGCAGACTTGCAGCCTTGCAGGTGGTGGCGGTGGTGATGGTGGCCGGGAGAGTGGTGATGAATCTGAGATGAGATGGAGACGGTGGCTGGTGGCGGAGCTATGGTGGCGGTGGTAATACCTTGGTGAAACCCTAGATTGTTAATCAAAGTGTGTGTTAATAGATACAGAAACAGAAGAAGAAGAAGAAGTTGCAGGGTAGGCAAAAAGACAAAACTACCCTCACATGCTTCTCACGTGATGGGATTTAACAGAGTTTTTCTAACCCAGTTAGCGTAAAGGACATAACTTGTAGGAAAAAAAAGTTTAAAGTACACCGCCTGCAAGGAAACTTAGAAAAGGACACGAACCGTAATTCGTCTTATTTTAAAGGACAAAATTTGTAATTCTGTCTTATTTAAATGTAATCCCCCATTCTTTTTAAGAAAAATTCCCAAAATGAAAAATTCCCATTAATGGAAAGCGATTCCATTTTTGTCTCTACAAATAAATGTTTCCAGAAATGTCTCATACAAACGCATCTTTGACGACATGTTAGGCCTAAACGTGTCTTCACGACCTGTTAGCCTTCAACGCACGTCCTTCATAGCCTTGCTAGCCTCTAACACGTCTTTCACCACTTGTTAGCCTCTAACGCGTCTTTCACGACATGTTTGGCCCATTAATTGTTTTTTTAATACTGCATATTATAATTAAATTTATCCATATTTCGTTGTTCTTTTATAACTTGTAATATATACATTTATATACAATGTCGAATATGTCGCTGACACGTGTTTATTTTTTCTACATTTTGTCATAAATTTTGCTCAAAACGAGTGTCAAACTGGTATCGAAATTTTCAAAAAATGTTTAATAAAATTTGACTAGGCTGGTTTTAAGAAAAGATTTTGCTAACATGTAGATAACAACAAGCACGTCTCAATGATACATTTTAAATTTTATAGAACTTTATGAATTACAAGTTATTAAAAACCAAAATATGAGTAAAATTAATTATAATAATGTAATATTAAAAAAACAATTAATGGGGCAAATGTGTCGTGAAAGCCGACTTAGAGGCTAACATGTCGTGAAAGACGTGCGTTGGAGGCTAACAGGTCATGAAAGACGTGTTGAGCTCTGACACGTCTTCAAAGACGTGTTTGTAGGGGACATTTCTAAAAACTTTTTATTATAATGATGAAAATGAAATTTCTCTTTATTAGTGAGCCATTTAATAATGAGACATTTTAAAATTTCTCTTTTTTTTCTTTTTAAGGTGAGATTGATGAGTATTTTGCGGGTCAATGATAGTTGATTGGAATCTATCGGTGCTAGATCTCATCGTGATGATTAACAATAAGAATAAGAATATTCTTGAAGGGTTTTCTTTTTATTTTATTGTTTTTAAAGTGTATTTTTGTTTTTATATGAAATTTTGATAAAGAAGATGGTATAATTTTTGTTTGTTGGAAAAAATATTTGCTAAATGGTGTAAGGTTCAAATATATTTATTACTTTAATAATTTGCAATGGTTATTGATTAGCAAGATAATTATTGATCGATTTAATTTATTTGATCAAGTATATATTTTTTAATCATGTTAGTTAAATTATGCGTAGTGAACGACAATTTTGAAGTGACAACACAACGCCTCAGGGCGATAAAATGGGCGACAAGAGGGAGGACGACTAGATTTTGTGTTTGTATGTGTTTTGATTTAATATTATTATATTAAGTAAGTGTGTGTAATATATATATACATACATACATATTAGGGTTGTTCACGAGCCGATCCGAACCGAGCAAAGGCTTGCTCATTACTTGGCTCGTTTACAACCAAACCGAACCGAATGGCTGAAATCGAATCGAGCGAACACCGAAACGACCCATACAATCAAA
>NW_027502999.1:0-43138 GCF_021521415.1 Bidens hawaiensis
GTCCCGCGAATAGTCGAAATGGTACGATTTCTACACCCGCGTGAATATCCCGAACCACACAATCGAGCAAATGCTCTGATACCAATTGTAGGTTCCCTGGACGGATCACACGAGATATCGCGGTCTACTCAGGTGCGGAATCCCTGCGTAGATCGTTACGAGTGTAGAAAGCAAATCAAACAAACACGATACGATAAACGAACACGTTATATTGATAACCGAACACGTGATACGATATCACTATTACAGACTCACGTTACCGAACAAACTCGTTAACCAAAACTGCTAACAACTATCAACTCGATTCACCACTATCAAGCCGTAACATCTAATATAAATACACGACAACTTCGCCTGATATGTTCAGGCGAAGTTGTCCATAACTTCGCTTGTTCAACAAGTTCGCCTAGGCGAACTTGTTAACAACTTCGCTTAAACAAAAACATAAATAACATTACAGACTCGATTACAGACACTAGACTATGAACTACTGACATTCATGCACCAACACCTCGCAAGGGCTTGGATCGTTGTTTCGGAGGATCCTGACGTTGGTTAGTTTTTTATCATTAAGTATTTATATAAATTTATTTAGTGTTTATTAAAAATGTATATTAGTTGTGACAAATAATTTTAATTTGTAGCTAACTTTCAAGCCGTCGGAATATTTTGGAGGAAAGTATTTGAAGCTTGGCTCGCGCTAACGGGTAAACCGGAAGACTACCGGGGTAAAGAAGCGGTTCAAGCCCACTGGAAGGCCATTAATATGGAATGCCAAAATTTTTCCGGGATATACAACCGTTTGCATGGGAGCGGTTGGCGTATCGGGCAAAACGACGCCGACATCCAATCTAAAGTGTTAAACGATTTTCGAAGTCAAGGGCAAACCGAAGGGCAGATCGGGAAGGCGTTTAAGCATTTAAGTTGTTGGAAAAAACTAAGGGTATGCCCGAATGGAATGGGCACCCACCGTTCCGGTCGCTCGGCGAGCCGGCGCATCATCCCGAGCTTTAAAAAAGCCGAGGACATCGTCTTCAACAAATCCGAGCACATCAAAAAGTCGATGCTCGTAACTTCAACCTCATTGACGAACACGACGCGACTAATTTAGACGACGACGCTGACGAAGTAAATGAATTGGCTCGACCCCGAGGGAGAGCAAGAAAAAAGAATTAAAAAATGGAGGGCTCGTCTTCGTCACGAGTCAATACGGTGGCCGGTGAAGAAGTCGAACATCTAAATGAGGTGTTCGGTCGTTTCGAAACACATGAAGTTGAAATAGTAAAGGAAATGAAAGAATCCAACAAATACCACGAAAAGCTAGCCCAGACGTTGGAACTACGACAAATTAATAAAGACTACGAATCCCTCAAAGCGGACGGATTTTATGAAGAGGCCGCATCTCTGATTATTTGAAAGTTCTTGGTAGAGGCCATTAGGCTAAGGGTAGTGGGGCTTGATCCAACCCCAAGTGATCCAATATATTTACGCCACGTAGGCGTTCACGTGGCACAAGATCAAGCCCCATGATCAAGCCCAGAGGGTGTGGTGGTCAAGGTTATCTGGGCTTGATCTATTTATTTATTTATTTATTTTAAATATTACATTAAATAATAATTTAAAAACATTACATTAATAATAATATAAAACATTACATTGATATTAATATAAAACATTACATTAATAATAATTTAAAATATTACTAGTCTAATAAAAGATTATCGAGTCTTCTATCCCACAAATGCTCGACCAACTCATGTCGAAGGTTGTCGTGTATCTCACGGATTTTGATGATATAAGTTATCTAAATATTTAAAAATTATATAAATAAATGTAAATAATAAAATTATATTAAAACTATATACTTCTACAAAAGTGATTAAGCGAATCGCGCCCGGTCTTTTTAGCCATTTGTAGATACTCGTCCAACATGTCCGACCCAACACCATACGCTAGTTTCCGAAGAGCGGTGGTAACTTTTTTAGTAGCCGTGAACCCGGGATTACCTCTAGCGTCAACCCTTTGTTGAAAATACTCAAAGTGCTCCGGCAAGTCATTTGCTAGAGGCATGAATAATCGTCTAGTGATTCAAAAGCGGGTTCTAAAACTATCCTCACCATATGTGGGATTGGAGCTATAATAGTGACGTATCAAAGTTTCATTAGCAGTCATTCGATCACGAATACATGGTTGCCGGAATAATGGGGCTCGGGGGCATTTTCGATTTATCAAAAAGTTTATCGTCGTTTGAACCGCTTGACATATGAGTTCGTCTTCTTCGGAAGAATTGGAAGACGAAGACGATGCCATTTATAAATATGGAGAGAAATATAGTTTTGGTAGAGGGAAAGTGTGTTTTTTTTAAGAGAATAAGAGAGAATGAGTTGAGTTTTAATTAATATGAAGCGTGTTGATTTGTATTTATAGGTTAAAAAAATTAAAACCCACCAACCAACGGCTATTTTGACCAATCCCACACAGTCCAATGGCTCTTTTGACCTCGTAGACTGGCTTGCCCCGGCCGCCCGTTCCCCCCTCCACGGCTAGGGGTAGTGGTGTGCACGACGGCCACGTCATCCGCGCCCTACTACCCTCACCCTTATATATTGTTATGAATAAAGCTTACTGCTATTTATTTTTTATACATTATTTCCTTTTGCTTGTGTTAGGGACTAGTTGGTGTTTCCCCTATTATTTAGGGGTGTCTTGTGAACATTGCTATTTTTCATATGGGTATAACCCTAATCGATCTGTTCTCTGGAGGCCATCCAGAAATCAGTTTAGCTTCTATTCCCCTAGCTTTCTCTTTGAACCTATCAAGGGTATCAGAGCCGTTCCGATCTCTCGGCAGAACTGCTCGTGATCATGACGAACACACGCAATCAGGAGATCGATAACACCCTCAAGAATCACGACAAGGCCATCTCCGAGATCCAAGAGGCCCTATCAGCCCTAATGAAACAACATGAACAATCGTCCAAACAACAAGAAGAGATCCTGAAGGCGGTGCGGGATAAATCGAACCAATCGAGCGGCAGTGGATCTGTATTCGGCCCGTCGTCCTCGGGAAGTGGTGCAGAACTGGGGGGGTACCAAACCTTTGCGGATAGGGAAGGTTGAATTCCCGAAGTTCTCTGGTGAAGTCGTGTAAGGATGGATCTACCGTTGCGAACACTTTTTCGCAATGGATGAGACTCCGAACGAGACTAAACTCAGGTGTGCCGTTGTTCACTTAGAGGGGGATGCACTCCAATGGCACAGGGCTTTCATGAAAACACGGAATGCTATCATCGCCGAAATTCCATGGGACGATTATGTAAGATCTATTTCAGCCCGTTTTTCTAATGCCATGTTTGAGGATCCCTTGGAAGAACTAACTTCCCTCACTCAAACGGGTTAGTTACAGGATCTCAACACTTCTTTTGATGCATTATTGAACAAGGTTACATTGAGCGGATCCCAAGTTGTGAGCCTCTATCTTAAGGCTCTTAAACCGGACATTAGGGGACCGGTTAGGATATTTAAGCCACGCACTCTGTATGAGGCATATGGGTTGGCTAAGACCCAAGCCTTAAATAATGAAAATTTGGAGGAAAAGTTTAACAAAGGGAGATGGAATGCTGGAAACACACGGAGCAGCAACAATTCCAGGATTACACCACCCACCAACGCTACCAAACTCCCGCTCTTACCCACCCCCAATCAACCAGCCAAGCCGGTGAACGCCCCCCGACGCCTTACTAGTAAAGATTTGGAATAGAAACGGGCGAAGGTTGAATGCTTTTGGTGTACCGAAAAGTTCGTGCCTGGACACAAGTGTGCCCGACCCCGAGGGCAAGTTTATATGATCGAAGTAGACGATGAAGAAGATAACAGGACAGAGGAACCAGAATTGGAGGAGGAGGAAAAGGAACACCAGATCTCCATTCATGCCCTCACAGGTATTCCCTCTTACTCCACCATGCGGGTGCAAGGATCAATGGGAAACCGACAGCTACATATCCTTATTGATCCCGAATCGACCCATAACTTCATCGACAATAGATTGGCTAAGAAACTTCAATGCCCGGTTGAGGATATTAATTCGATTCAAGTTGGGGTGGCGTACGGGAAAAAGCTCACATGCACTCAGTTGTGTCCTGAATTCCAGTGGTACATGCAAGGGCATTGGTTTACAACTGAAGTATTACTGATTACATTGGGAGATTATGATATGATCTTAGGAGTACAATGGCTCTTGCCCCTACAAGATATTTTATGGAACTTTCAGAAAATGACTATGAGGTTTGAGTTTGAGGGTAAACAATATGAGTTGAGGGGCCTACAAAACAATAAGGTTTCATTGTGTACAGTGGAGTAAATGGAAGGGTTACTACAAAAGCATGCAAAAGGTGGTGGTGTCCAGATTTTTAGCCTACAATTAGCTAATGAGGAAACAGACCGGGCCTACCCATCACATGTGTTAGTCGATCAGAAAGGGCAGGCCAAGGAATCTCCTTGGGCAACGCTACTAAAAGTTATTGAAGAGGTATTTCAGCCCCCGGTAGGCCTTCCCCCATCACGACCATTTGACCACCGTATCGCTCTTAAGGAGGGTACTCTTCCCGTCAGTCAGTGGCCTTATAGATACCCGGCGATACAGAAAGATGTGATAGAAAAAACGAATCGGGAATTACTAGATGCGGGAATTATCCGTAACAGCAAAAGTTCGTTTGCTGCACCAGTAGTTTTGGTCAAGAAGAAATACGGTCAGTGGCGCATGTGTATGGATTATCACCACCTCAACGACGCCACAGTTAAGGATAAATTCCCTATCCCCTTAATCGAAGAATTGTTGGATGAGTTGGGAGGTGCTACGTTGTTTTCCAAACTAGACTTACGTTCCGGGTATCACCAAGTACGTATGGCACCGGAAGATGTTCATAAAACCGCTTTCCGAACCCATGAGGGACATTACGAGTTTCTCGTCTTGCCGTTCGGCCTCACGAACACCCCAGCGACTTTCCAAGCTCTTATGAACCACGTGTTCCGACCAATGTTGAGGAAAGGGGTGCTAGTCTTTTTTTATAACATTTTAATTTATAGTAGGGATGAGGATCATCATATGAAACATTTGAAACAGGTTCTCACAATCATGAAGAGAAATAGATTGTTTGCAAAAAAATCTAAGTGTGTGTTTGGGGGTCGAGCGGTGGAGTACTTGGGTCACATCATCTCCGGTGAAGGGGTCAAAACAGATCCATCTAAAATCGAGGCGGTCCAAAAATGGCCCGTGCCCAAAACCGTCAAGCAACTCAGGAGTTTTTTGGGTTTAGCGGGGTACTATAGACGTTTTATTCGGTCATTTGGCATGATCGCTAGGCCACTTACCGATCTCCTCAAGAAAGACGTGTTCCGATGGAGTGAAAAAGCCCAGACGCATTCGACCGACTCAAGGGGCTTTGCTGGCAGCCCCAGTTTTGGCACTACCCGACTCGAAGAAGCAGTTTGTGATCGAAACGGACGCCTCGGTAGGAGGTCTAGGTGCAGTCTTGATGCAGGAACGCCACCCGATTGCGTTTTTGAGTCAGGCCCTCTCTCCAAAACAAAATGCCCTATCAGTTTACGAGAAGGAGCTTTTAGCCATCAGGGTAGCAGTTAAACCCAGGCACTACTATTTGGTTACGGGCCCGTTTATTATCCGAACCGATCAAAGGAGTTTGAAACATCTCTTAACTCAAAAGGTAACCACTATGTTGCAACATAAATGGTTGGCCAAGTTGATGGGTTACGATTACTGCATAGATTACAAAACGGGGCGTGAAAACGTAGCGGCCGATGCCTTATCTCGGGTCGAAAGCGGGTCACTCTTTACCATGGCGGTCTCACAGCTAGAGCCGATATTGCTACAGCAAGTTATTGCAAGTCAAGAGGGTGATGTTGAAGTAAAAAACGTTATTCAAATATTGAAAGATGGTGAGGTAATGCCTAGATTTAAATGGAATGGGAAATGGTTGTCAAAGGGAGATCGCATGGTGGTAGGGCTGACTCGGAATTACGGGAGAACATCGTATGAATCTGTCACGAGTCGTCCATTGGGGGTTATTCGGGGGTGCGAGCAACAGTGCAACAGGTGAAAGGTATGTTTTTTTTAAGGGAATAACGAAGGTTGTTCGTCGGGTACTGCGGGTTTGTGACGTGTGCATGAGGGCAAAACACGAAACGATCGCCTCACCCGGATTGTTGAAACCATTACCGATTCCTGACAATGTATTCGAAGACATATCGATGGACTTCATTGGGGGTTTACCGAAGGTGAAGGGTAAGGATACGATTCTGGTGGTGGTAGACCGGCTCACCAAATACGGACATTTCATGGTGTTAGGCTACCCCTTTTCAGCTAAGGAGGTGGCTCAAGTTGTTGGGTCAAGAAATTGACCTAAGGGGAAGATTTCTAAGTCAAAGATTTGTTCAAAATGACTTATGAGAGATTGGAATCTTCTCAACCTCCTCTGAATTCGCTAAGTATGGATCCGGGCACACCTTAGACCTCCGAGCAAGCTTCT
Source organism: Bidens hawaiensis (assembly GCF_021521415.1). Taxonomy (NCBI): domain Eukaryota; kingdom Viridiplantae; phylum Streptophyta; class Magnoliopsida; order Asterales; family Asteraceae; genus Bidens; species Bidens hawaiensis. The sequence goes on from NW_027502999.1 coordinate 6,546, forward strand.
ACTTATCCGGGCACAATATTTTTGTCTATCGTATAGGGTTACCTTCTCTAAGTCTTCTTTAATGAATCTCCGAGCAAGGTTTGCAAATTAGTGCACTACCGGGTATGGTTCACTAGTATATGAAAGTCCGAGTAAGGATCACTTTATCAAGCAGGATTGTTCTTCATAGCCAAGTAAAGTTCACTTCCGAGTAAGCTTTAGGCTAACCAAGCTCATGAAGCCAAGAAATTGGAAGACCGGGCAAGGTATTCATTAATAAGTATGGTCCAGGTAGGCTTGATGATTTAATGATATATCTCAAGTATCATCGGGCAAGGTTCAACTCAAGCAAGGAACAGTGCTACCGAGCACACTTTGCTAAATAAGCTTTTCTCTAGCAAAGGGTTGAAGGGACCGTTGAAGAACAAGGTTGCTCGTAAGGGTTTGTAGGGCAAAGTCTGGCAAAGTCAAGAAGATTGAAGTCTACCTGGTGAGTAATTTACTTGGTAAAATACTCTTCAAGTAAAGTCTACCCGGAAACTGATCCCGGGCACACTTTTATGTTACCAAGTTATGAAGGATGGCCGAGCATACCTGGAAAGACAATATTGATGCAAAGCCTACCCGGAAGACTTGTTTTACACCTAGAATATTTCTGAATATGTAATTTGAATATGTATTATCGGATAGGGTTTCTAGAAGGAATGACAGCTGTCCACAAGTGTGAGGCCTATAAATAGAATAATTTAGGGCACACCTGGCACACACACACAACAAGGGTCACATTTATTAAGAAAGAATATTATATGTGACGGCTGAAACCTTCCTTATCAAGAAACCCTAAAAAGATTATCCACTTTGTATGATTAATATTATATAAATGGAAATCTTTTGAGTAAATCTTGTTTGTGTTGATTACCTATGAATACTGTTTAAACAACCATATGTTTGTTATTGATTCCGCCTTAACAAACGGTGAACTTTCTAAATATAGCAACCCGTCATTAACCCTCTTGTCAACACATCTATTTGTGTGAGTTATTACATGATTTGAGTAAGATCCAGCTGAAATCGGGGACCTGACAAGTGGTATCAGAGCTTGTTGCTGCTATTTTGGAAAGATTCTTGTTGCTGATTGAAGATTTGAAGAAAGATGACGTAAGCAGACCACTGTTCCATTGATTTGTGAAGTCAGCAGCTATGTTCTTCATTTTTCTTCCAAATCTACAATCTACCGGTGTTTTCTCTTTCTTATTTCAATTAAAGCTTTAATCTTTATATCTAAATCTTGCTCTAATCATATTAGGCACATCAGATCTGAACAATCTGTTTTCAGATCTGATTATTTTAAAACTTTGCCTTTTATAAAGAAACTGTTTTTGAGTCTTTAAAATGTCTGGATATGAGGAACAAGAGGTGTCTACTAACAAGATACCAAGATTGTATGGACTAATAAAACTTTACTAAGTGGAAGGTGCTTTTTGAAGCAGCCGTTTGCTACAACGATGTTGATATGTGGAACCCCATCAAGAATGGTCCACAAGCTGCAGTTGAGGAAGGTGCAAACACAGCTAGAGCTGCTGCTGTAAGAGAAAGAATGAGAAAGGTGGATGACAGGGCCTTAGCTATGATTAAGCTAGGACTGTCTTGGGAGATTCTAACCAAGGTGGCACATCATACAACTGCCAAACAAATGTCTGATGCCATCCTTGAGATGTATGAAGGGAATACTGAGCTGAAGAACATTAAGAAACAAAGATTGAAGCAACAGTTGGAAAGGTTCAAGTATAAGGAGGGAGAAAGGTTAAAATCAATACTAGAACGTTTTCTAGCTATTGTGAATGAATTGAGGACAACTGATTATGTAATGACTGACTTTTTAATTAAATACAAAGTTACTCAACTCAATGCCAAAGGAATGGTATACTGCTTGCAAGTTCATCCTTCAGAAGCAAACATTCAATGAATTGAAATTGGATGATGTAATATGCTTTCTTCAAGCTGCAGAGCTTGAAATGATTGAGAATGAAATGATTAAGGTAAAAAGACCCTGCTTCAATGTCTCAAATGCATTGATTGCACCAATGGGTAACTTGACTACCAAGAATCAACAGCAAATTCCCATCATTGAAGAACCAGTTGAGCATAATGCTGATACACCAAAATCTTTCATCGGAGGTAGCATAAGTAATCAAGGAAATTAGCAGAGGTTCAATGTGCAACTGATTGATGACACTGATTCTGCCTCTATGGCAAGTGGGAATTTACCTCAATCTAGTGGTGGAAATGGACAAGGCAATGAAACACAGGCCTTACTTTCTATGTTCACTGAGTCATATAATGCCTTTGTTGCAAAGAACTTGATTCACACCAGTGTGGTACAAGATAACTTAGAGCAATTGATGCAGATGATTTGGAAGACATGGATTTGAAATGGCAAGCTGCCATGTTGGCTTTGAGAAGTAAAAGGTTGTATAACAGAACTAGTAGGGCATTGGTTTCTGGTCCTAATGACAGGATTGGATTTGACAAGTCAAAAGCAATTTGCTACAATTGTCAGCAACCTGGTCATTTTACAAGAGAATGCAATCAGCCAAGAAACTTTCAGATGAATCAATTCCAAAATCAACAACCAAGAGAACAGCAGCAATACCAACAAAATCAGCCAAGATTCAACAATAACAATTACAATCCCAACTTCAATAACTTTCAGCCTCAAATGAACAATCAACAACAAAGAATGCAACAAACTCAGGGTTTTCAAATGAACAACAATCAAAACCTTCAAGCAACTCAAAATGTTCCAGCAAATCAAAATCAGATCAGAAATCAAGGAAATGTGGCAGTGACTACACAACATGAAAGAAATTTTGATTGGAGCAATAATGAAGAGGATATTGCAGATGATATCAAGAAAGCAAATGTGGCATTCATGGCCATAATTGAGAAAGAAAAAGGATCATCACCTCAAGTACACTCTGCTTCCACTGTTGATTTGAATGAAATTATCATTGAATTGAAAACAAAAGTAGGCAAGCTGGAAAGTGAGTGTTGTAGGAAACAAAGTATCATCAATGGGTATGAGGCTAGTGAGCTGTTCAGTGAAGAAAAGATTAAAAGCTTAGAAGATGACTGCATGATCAGTTACAGAGCTCAAACAAGATATATCACTGAGATAGATGGATTAAAGAAAATGTTAGTTGAAGAAAAGGTGCAGAACACAAAATTGAAGGTTGAAACTGAATTTTTGAAGAATTTGGTCTCAACAGGCAACATATGTGGTATTCTGAACCAAGTAAAGGATCAAGACAAATATAAAGCAGTTCCACCTCCATTCAACAACAACTTCATGCCAAAAGTTGACAAAGAGAAAAGAGATGCATACTTGCAACAATTCAGAGATGTCTTTCAAGACAAAGAAGAATTTGTTGATTTATACAAGAAGGTAGAAGTAAATGAAGAGGGAGAGTTTGTGATTAAGGAAGAAGTAAAAGATGATAAGTCAATTGGAGTTCAAGTCTCTGAGGATGACTTTGATCATGTTGAATTGGATCAAGATAATTTGAGTGATCTAAGTGATCAAATCACTGAAGAAGAAATCAAATCTTCTGAAAGAGAAAGAAAATACAAGAAACCAGAATCTGTTGATAAACTTCCAAAGTATCCACCAGTCACACCAAGAATGAAGAATCAAAATGATAAGATGAAAAGAGAACATGTATCTTTTGATATTTGTGAAAAGAAGAAGATAAGCTACAATGCAGACAGGCCACCAAGCAAGGCTGTATTAGAAAGGATAAAACAAAACAAAAAGAAGATGGTGACTGAAGAAATTGATACAAAAAATTTTATCCCAGTTTATCCAATCTTTTCTAGTCATGAGGTATTGGATATTGGAGAAGTAGAAACTATGGAAGAGTATGAGAAGAGACAGTCAAGGTTTAAGGAAAGTATTGATGAAGAACCTATGATTATGGAGAAAGTTGTCTTTGTCAAAAGCACACTTGAAAGACAAGACATCAAAATTGAGGAGTTTGTGCCATTCTCAATTAACTTTGACAGTTTAAAGAATCAGAAGACTCTAGGAGTCAAGTCACCTAAGCCAAGTGAAGGATTCAAGAAACCAAAAGAACATGAAAAATTCAAAGGCAAGGTATGGTGCAAGAAGTGTGATGAATACGGTCACCACACAGACTCATGCAATGAAAGACTGAAATTTCAACCATTTCATGTCCCAGATGAAACAAAATATGGCCAAGACTTTGTCCTGTACAAACAGAAGTATAATGTATATCTGGGAAAAGGAAAGGTGTGTGGAAATGAAATCATGAACAGAGAAGAAAAGAAATCTGCAAAGGAGACAAGGATTGAGAAGAAAGCTGAAGTAAAAACTAAGAAGCAAGTGACTGAATCAGCAAGAAGAAGTAAATCTCCTAAGAAGCATGAGAAATTGACCAAAAAGAACTATCAGCCTTTGAGAATCAAACAAGATACTCAATCAGTCAAATCTGATGAATCACAAGAATCATCAAGCAGTGAGAAGACAAGAAGAAAAGATGCATATCCTAGAAATAAACCAATAAAACTCACTGGTGATGAGAAGTTTTTGCTAAAACATGGATATGAACCACATGGTTTCCTTTGGAAACCCAAGACTGAAACCAAAGTTGAAATAGTTGTTGATGTGAGAAACTACTCTGAAAAGAAAAATTATGTGATCAAAGAGTATGCCACTGACTCAGCTGAATTACAGACCTCAACTTCACTTGTTAAAACCCCAAGAGAGTGTGGTTATGAAACTGATAATTTAGACAACTTATAAGTCACTCATGAAGATCCAAAACCAACAACACTCACTTCCCAAGCTGTCACAGAAACTGAAATTGATGAGTTGCAAGCTGTAGAAGCCTGCACTTCATCACTCAACTAATCAAACTTTTTCTTTTGTGCAGGAACAGTCCACTCCTCTGAATGAAATATGGTATATGGATAGTGGTTGTTCTAGGCACATGACTTGTAACAAAAGATCACTTGTCAACTATGAAGAAAATATGAAGGACCTGTAGCCTTTGGGAGTGATGAAAATGGTGGAAAGATTGTGGGGAAAGGAATCTTAACAAATTGAAAGGTTTCTTTTGATCATGTGTTTCATGTGGAAGGTCTTCAGTATAATCTACTGAGTATATCACAAATGTGTGATAAGGGATACAAAGTCAGTTTTGATGATTCCCACTGCTTCATCTTAAAACCTAAGTTTGTCATTCCACCTGAAATGATTATGATGATGGCACCAAGAAATGGCAACTTGTATGAATTGAATATGAAAGAAGCTGTTTCAAGAGGAGGTGCATGTTTTGTTTCCAAAGCCACTGAAAATGAATCAAAATTGTGGCATAGGAAACTGTGTCATGTGAACTTAAAGAACATGAATAGACTTGTCAAAGGTGAGCATGTCATAGGCTTACCTACAAGAGAGTTCAAATTGGAAGATCATTGTAATTCATGTCAAAAGGGAAAACAACACAAATCTACTCATAAGCCTAAGCTCATCAACTCAATTGATCAAATACTTGAATTACTTCACATGGATCTTTTTGATCCTGTAAGTGTGCCAAGTATAGGAAAGAAAAGATATTATCTTGTGATCATTGACGACTATTCAAGATATACTTGGGTTTATTTCCTAAGTACCAAAGATGAGACTGCAGAGTTGATTAAGGGTTGTGTGACAATGATTGAGAACAAGTTGAATAAGAAAGTTAAAATGATGAGAAGTGACAATGGTACTGAGTTTAAGAATGGAGTTATGCAAGAATTTTGTGCAGAAAAAGGAATACTTCAACAATTCTCAGCTCCTAGAACTCCTGAACAAAATGGTGTTGCAGAAAGAAGAAATAGAACTTTGATTGAAGCTAAAAGAACCATGCTAGCAGATGCTAACTTGCCTGTTACTTTTTGGGCTGAAGCCATAAACACTGCTTGCTATGTTCAGAACAGGGTGCTTGTAAACAAAAGGCATAACGAAACTCCATATGAAATATTCCACAACAGAAAGCCTTATATCAAGTTCTTCAAGCCCTTTGGATGCAAATGTTTTCTTTGAACACTAGGGACTATTTGAACAAGTTTCAAACAAAATCTCTAGATTGTTCTTTGTTGGATATTCTACACACTCAAAAGCATACAGGGTATATGTGAAAGACCATTTGAGTGTTATAGAATCATCTGACATCATCTTTAATGAGAATCAATTCAATACAGTTGATGGTGCAGCATGGCTGTTTGATCATGAAAAGTTAATAAGGTCTTTCAAGATTTATCCTGAAGACTTTGATGACTCATTCTACAAGACCAGTGTAATTGAAGAGAAAAAGAAGAAACCACTGGACTTGGAAGAATTGTGGAAGAAGGTTGCTAGAAAAAAAAAGAATATACTTTTGTGAAGAATTCCTCAAGTGATATTGTTGAACAAGTTCAAGAAGGTAATCAAGGAAACAACTACAGTCCTGAACATGATCATAATGATCAAGTTTAGAATAAGGGAGAATCAAGCAACCAAGCAAGTGAAGAAGAAATTGCATCTACAACAAGATTTCAACATTTGTTTGAAAGCTTGAATATTGGAAACAATGGTGCATCTACTTCAGGACAACATAATGATGAAGCACCAGAATTTCATGATGCAGAAACTGATTTAATCATTGAAGAACCAGAACTCAATGAGTCAAATCTTGACACAACTGTGTCTACAGATATAATTGTTCAAACTCCTTATGTAGAAAAGAATCATCCCTCTGAAAACATCATTGGAGATTTGCATGAAAGAGTCACAAGAAATCACTCAGAAATTGTAAACATCTGTCTTTACTCATGTTTTATATCCCAAATAGAGCCTAAGAACATTGCTCAAGCACTGAATGACAATAGTTGGGTGGAAGCAATGCAGGAAGAATTGGCCCAATTCAGAGATCTACATGTGTGGGATCTTGTTGATAAGCCATTTGACAGATATGCAATAGGAACAAAATGGGTTTTTAGAAACAAAAGGGATGAGAGGGGTTTGGTGATTAAGAATAAAGCTAGACTTGTGGCACTGGGATGCCTTCAAGATGAAGGAATAGACTTTGAAGAAGTCTTTGCTCCTGTGGCAAGACTTGAAGCTATCAGGATCTTTCTTGCATATGTTGCCTCAAAGAACATTAAGGTGTTCCAACTTGATGTTAAGTCTGCATTTCTAAATGGAAAGATTGATGAAGAGGTGTATGTAGCTCAACCACCAGGTTTTGAGGATCCAATGTATCCAAACAGGGTGTATAAACTAAACAAAGCCCTTTATGGATTGCATCAAGCTCCTAGAGCATGGTATGATGAGTTGTCAAATCATCTTCTTGAAAATGGTTTTCAAATAGGAGCCATTGACAAGACACTCTTCTACAAAAGAAAGGAATCAGACTTACTTCTGTTACAAGTGTATGTAGATGACATCATTTTTGGTTCCACAAATGAACAAATGTGTATGGAGTTTGAAGGGGTAATGAAGTCCAAATACAGCATGAGTTCTATGGGAGAAATGAACTTCTTTATTGGATTACAAGTTCAACAGAAAGCTGAAGGGATCTTCATTCACCAAAATAAGTATGTGCAGGACATCTTGAACAAATTCAACTGTCATGAGTACAAAACTGCTTCAACTCCAATGGACACTAAGGAAAAGATGATTGCTGATGAAAAGGGGGAGCCTGTGGATGAACATGAATATAGAGCCAAAATTGGATCTCTGATGTATCTGACAGCTACAAGACCAGATATCATGTTTGCTGTGTGTGTGTGTGCAAGATTCCAGTCAAGTCCAAGGGTCTCCCACATGAATGTTGTTAAAAGAATATTCAGATATTTGAAGGAAAGACCAGATTTGGGAATTTGGTATCCAAAGAATCAATCATTTGATCTAATTGCCTACACAGACAGTGATTATGATGGATGCAACATGAGCAGAAAGTCAACCTCAGGAGGATGTCAATTCTTGGGAGAAAGGCTAGTGTCATGGCAATGCAAGAAGCAAACAACTGTCTCAATCTCAACTGCAGAAGCTGAATATGTTGCTGCATCTGCCTGCTGTGCACAAGTTCTATGGATTCAGTCGCAGATGCTGGACTATGGTTTGAATTTCCTAAACACCCCTATTCTTATTGATAATACTGCTGCATATTTTACTGTTAAGAATCCAGTTCAACATTCTAAGACTAAGCACATTGAAATCAGACATCACTTCATCAGAGATTGTAGTGAAAAAGGTTTGATTGAAATGCAAAGAGTTGATACAAGTGACAATTTGGCTGACCTATTCACCAAACCACTTGATAGAACCAGGTTCAATTTTCTTTTGAAAGCCTTGGGAATGAAAACTCTGATGAAATCTGATTAAGGATGTTTGCTTGGTTGTTTACCTCTATGTTCAAACTGATTACTTTATTTAGAGGTTTCACAAATTGAATGTTATGTGAATATGCTTGAGTATGTTAATCAATATGTTGATTGAATATGCTTGAGTATGTTAATGCATATGTTGATTGAATATGCTTGAGTATGTTAATGAATATGTTGATTGAATATACTTGAGTATGTTACTGAATATGTTGACTGATATGTGCTTTGACTGATTAATGTGTGCAAAGAATGACATAAGTGATTTGATTAATATGTTTGCATGTTTATCAGTGAATGTGTATTTTTGATATTAAGATGAGTAGTCATGTTATTAATTACCTGTTAAATGCTTATCTGACATCACTGCTTAATTGCTTGAATATGTGTTTTATCTGATCTTCTAATGTTGTTAAGATAGGATAGACTTTGAATGTTTGTACTGTCTGCTTGTCTTGATGATGTTATGTTTGATTAAGATTTGATTATGTGCTGCAACTGTTTATGTCAAGATGTGTTTTATGTCAAAATTAAGTGATAAAATGAATTTTCTAATGAATTTTGCATAAATACTATATTTTGAACCAAAACATAAGCATGTTGTTAATGGTGTGGAGACATGATAATACTATTCAGTTCAAGCTTTAAAGAAGCTTAAAAGAAGGATTTTTCAATGAAAAGTCTCGGGTAGTTATCTTTGCTGAAAATTATGTCATTTGCCCAGTTGGAATGACATACACTAATGTATGTTTGGTCCTGCAATCTGCAAAGATTAAAAGGATAGCCATTAACCAGAAAATTGAAAGCATTTGGGGCAATTATAACTTGTTTTCTATTCCTTCACTTAAAACTATGTCAATAGCTCTGACTTTGAAAGGACATATATTCACAATGTATGTTTGGTCATGTTGACTACTTGTGGTCAAACAGAATAACCATTTACCTACCAATTAAGAGACATTGGGGTGATTGAATATTAAACTGAATATTCTGGGAAATGATAGTACATTGACTACTTAGCCAATCATATGGATCTATTAGGCTAAAAGGACTCTTAGTACAGTCATTGACATGTATGGTTGCTTTCTCATGATATGTAAAATCTATGGTGATATAAACATAAAGAATATGCTAAGATTTATGTGGAGTTACATTGTTGTCTATGCATGTTCCTAGATAAATCTTTTCAAATGATAGGCAGAAAAGTGATTATCCAGTCATACACAAGCCTGTTGGTCTTTGGTTACCCAAAATGAAACATCTTTTAAAGAATGACAAAGAATAGCTGTGAACTACTTTAATTTCAAATTGAGGTGATCAGGAGAAAGCCAAATAAGCCTTGAGGATAGATAAGGAGCATCAGAAAACAATATGTGTTATCCATTGAATTTTCTACAAAATTAATTGAAATTAATAATATCACCAAAGAGATGAAAATCATGTTAAGTCTAGACCTGCTGTTGACCTGTCTTTGTAGTTATAATAATGCTGAGAATGAAGTATTGAGAAAGCTACTTAGTCAATATGATCCCATTCCTGAGATCTTTTCAGTTTACAAAAGGAAATTGTTTTGAAATGAAAAATAACTGAAATTTGATCTCTAAATGTACCATTTTCTCTTAAACTATGATCTTTAAAGATAAAATTGTTCTAACAAGTGGTTTAAGTCAAAAAGTATTGCATTTTGCCTAAAATAGGTTGAATATGTAAGTTCAGGTAAGGTTTGATATTATTAAACATTCCCAAGCACAAACTGTTTGTATATGTATCTTCGGGTAAGGTGTGACGTTCTCAAACCTTTCCAGGTACAAAACAGTTGAATATGTGTGAGTATGTATTTTCGGGTAAGGTTTAATATTTTATAACCTTTCCGGGTAGATGTTTTTATCTAAGTTTACTATTTTTGGGCATATTTTGAAGTATTTGATACTTTTCGGGTAGAGTTACTATTTTAGTCACTTTCCGGGCACGCCTGATTGTTTATATTTGCATATGTATTTTCGGGTAAGGTTTGATGATTCATAACCTTTCCGGGCAAGCTTTGTCATTTTTGACTAAGTTTATGATTTTCGGGCATGCTTTGAAGTGTTTACACTTTTCGGGTAAGGTACACCATTGTACAAATTTCCCGAGCAAGCTTGAAATCTTGAGATGATTATGTGTTTTAGCTAGCCTTTTAACAAGAGATAATTGTTTCGGGCAAGCTTTTGCATTTTGTTTATGCTGATTGTTATTCCAAGCAAACTTTGTGAACTCCTTGAGTACACCAAGTAAGCTTTGTGTGTGTGAATATGTTTTCTTTGAAATTACAAGTGTTTTCGGGCAAACTTTGTTTTCCGAACACACTTTATATTTCGGGTACACTTTTGTTCCCCTAATATACCTGGTACTTTTCAAAATTTGATTTTCCGAGTACACTATCTGCTAGAAGTCCTTTTCGGGCACACTTTGTACTCTAAGAAGATTATTCGGGTATGCTTTGCATAAGAAGGTTGTTAGGGCATACTAACATTATGAAGGTTGCTCGGGCACACTAGGTTTTTAAAGTATACTTGATTGAATATACTTTTATTGTGATTGATTGAATATGTTTCTTACTTTTGATAGGGTTTATGCTAGATTAAGATTTTAATTTAAATTTGAGAAATTTATATGGGCATCTTAATTGATTCCTAGTAAGAATGTTTATTTGATATTTTATACTTGATTAATTATCTTGTGATTTATTTCTCAAGAAATCTGGTATTTCGAGTAAGCTTTCTTCATAGTATCTTGACTTTAAATTACATAGCTTGATCAAGCAAGGTTTGTGATTAAGAGGAATCGGGTAAACCTTATAAAATTAAAAGAAAATGTTGTCAAGAAAGGTTTAATATTATTCGGGTAAGCTTTGTATAAGTGGAAATATACAGAGCAGACTTTGCAAAGGATTACTTTTCCGAGTAAGGTTTGCTAAGTCTAAAATAACAAAGAGTTATATGTTTTAAAATGGTTTTTAAAAATATCAAGTGGATAATGTTACTATTTGACAGCTAATAATTCACAAAACTACAAAAAGCATCAAAAACCCACTTTCAAAAGGTATATAAGAGGGAGTTAGGCAAAATTTTCAACATTATATTTCCCTCTCTCTCTCTTTCCACTGCAACTGCTTATTCACAAAGAAACCCAAACCGACCTCTCGCATTCATTATTAATCCAAACCCTAACTTGAATCAGCCCTCTAATTCCGACTCGGTAAGCATGAATAATGTGTTTTCCGACCACGATTATACTATATTGGACTTTGATTATGTACTTGATTACTAATATTCTGTTTTTGTGTTTAGGTTATTAATTTGTCGAAGATCAGGTTCTTGAATAAAATTTCTCTCTTTCTTCTACAAACTTATAACTTGAAATTGGGTAAAGTAATAAACTTTTATACTAATTTCACATTGAATATGGTTGTTTGTGATGTTCAGATATGGCAGAAGGGGATCAACCTAAGTATGTTTTTGAAAAGAAGCATAACATGTGTGCTCTATTGCAAGTCACACCTGACAACGAGCCGGCCGGTGGCACCAATGATTACATGGATGGCTCAATCAAATGTCAACTTTGCTTTCACTGAATGTCCTGTTATCTACAGAAATCATTCACTGGATTTCTGGAGATCTGCAGAACTTGTTGAAGACATCAATGGAAAGAGAATCGAGGCATCGGTTGCAAGACAAGAAATACATATAAATGAGAGGATGATAAGAAGATGCCTGCGGTTGAATGATGATAACCATTATCATATAAACTTCAATACAGCACACCTGATGAGAATATTTGAAGAGACAATGGGTTATCAGGGAACTGTACATGATGGACAGTTTCAAAAGGGGATGTTTCCGATGATGTATAGATTCCTCATTCATCATGTGATACAGGGGTTTGCTCCAAGAAAAGGGTCATGGACTTTGATGAGTCATGACTTAGCAAATGCCACTGTTGGAATTATGTATGATCTACCCTTCAATTTCTCAAAGATGATATTTGATGGTCTGGTAGCAAACCTGAAGAAGGCAGAGAAAGACAGATTCTTACAATATCCAAGGTTCCTGCAGATAATCTTTAACAGAGAGTTGAGAGATCTACCCACTATGGGAATTACACACCTACTGCAGAACCCTGACACATACAAGAGAATCAAAAATCCAGGTGTTGCCAACAGATTCAATGCTGAAGCTCCATTTGAGATATTGCCATGGTTGTTGAATCATGACCTGAATGTGATGCCAGTGCCTGAGTTAAGCTCAGAGGAGGAAGGAGGAGATGATGTTGAGAGTAATGATGATGGTTCTGATGATGAAGATGATAATATTGATAGAGATGAAGGAGGAGCTGGAGTAGCTATGGAGGTTGATGCACCTGATCAGGGGGAGAAACTTGAAGATCAAGAACAACCTATTCCAACACCACCACAATCACCACCAAACATTGACCAACCCATTATATCATCACCACCACAAACTCCACCACATCAAACCACTCAATCCCCACCTCAACCCCTAACCATAAGCCAACTTGAAACCTCAACACATGTATCACCAACACCACAAACACCACCAACATCTAGCCCAATTCACTCAGATCCATTCATCCCAAGCCCACATCATAGACAATCACCACAACAATCCATTTTCCAAACTCACACCACAACCCATGAACAAACTGAATATGAACCATTTTCTACATCACAACCTACAACACCAGCCACTGACACTGACCTGTTAACCTTGTTAAAAGAGAATGCAGAACTGAAGAGAAGGAATCAGGAGGTAACAGAAGAGAATGTGATGTTGATAGAGAAGTTGGTACAAGAAAAATAAAAAATTCAAGCCCTGGAGCAGGAGGTTGAGAAGACCTCAGCTACCCCAAAACAGGGGGAGAATGAGATTATGCCAACTGTCTCTAGTGTAAAGGTTGCTGAAACTGCAGACAGTTTGAAGTTAATTATGATTGATTATGATGATGGAAAGGAAAGTAGTGAGGAGAGGAGGACTGAGGATGATGAGTATGAAGGTGATAGTTCAGATGTAGGAGAAAAAGATATGACTATAATGATGAAATAATGAATGTTGAATGGAGTGAAGAGAATGATGAAGGGACAGGTGATGGTGTTGAAAAAGATATTGAGGAAAATGTAGCTGCTACTGATATAGCTACTGATATTTTGACTGATATAGCAACTTATGCTTTGACAGAAGTAGCTACTGACATACAGACTGATGATCAAACTGAAGAAATCATTGATGAAAATGCTGCTACTGAGGAACTTATACAAATTGAACCAGAAACTGATCAACAAGCAAGTTCCAAGAGAGTAGAGCATGACCCAGAACTAGAAGCACTTGAGAAAGAAATAGATGACTATGAACAGTCTGAAGATGAAGAGGATGTGAGAAGAAGAATTGAGAAAGGTAAAGCAAAAGTCTGTGAAGAAGAGCCTGTTAAGGCATATCCGGAAAAGGATGTTTTGTTCAGAGAAGATGATGAAGCTACTGCTGATGCTCTAAGGGAACAGGAAAATATTTTAAGAGAAACAAGGGACATAGAGATACTGGCCCAAACCATGGACCATGCAGAGCTGGCAGAACAAGAAAATTTGATCAACCAAGCCAATCTTGCTAAAGAAATTTTTGAAGAAGTGGCTGATCAAGAAGCAATTGAAACACTGATTATGATGAACAGAACTGAGGAAGCTGAAAATTCCTTGGCCATGGTGATTAGTATGTTTCAACCACAGAGCCAACCTGAAAAGGAATCTGAAAAAGAGTGTGAATCTGAAGAGATGCCTCAAAAGGAACCTGAAAGGCAACTGGTGAATCTGTTGAAGAAATGATGGCTAATATCACCAAAATCAGGATGGAAAGAGCCAAAAGATTTGAACAAGTGTATACAAGAAAGAGGAAATTTGATGAACAGAAAAGAACCGATGAGAGGAGAACAAAGAGAGGAAGATTGGATGAAAAGAATAAGTGTTACATTGAAACTCCTGATGATGATGGTGATAATGATATTGGTCCAATTAGAGCAATTCCACTGCAAACACTGCAATCAGGTCAACAGATTCCAGGTGTTCCTGATGTGCCCATAAAAACTGAACCAAATACAGAGCATCCACCCTCAGATGAACCCAAGATTGATGCTATGAACAGCCTAACTGAAAAGGAGGATGAATCTGAGGATTCAGATATTGATGATAATCCTGATGATGATCAAGGTAAAGGAGGTAAAGCTGTTAATATTGAATCTCCACAGGTTGAAATGACTAATGAGCAGAGAGCCAATATTGATTTAAGTATGAGAGAAGCTAAGAGAAATCATCCATTGGTTGTAAAGTTGAGGTATGGCATAAATTTTGAAAATTTGGCTGATCTTGATAATGATCAGTTGCAAAAGAGACTTGACAAAGAGAGGGATGGTTTCAAGAAAAGGATGGAACAAAAGAATAGAGACTGCCAGAAATACAGAGAATATCTCAGAAGGCATAATTATTCAGAGAAAGATCTGTCTCACTTCATAGTTGACCAACTCCAAGACCTTTACAACAGTGAAAGAGAAAAAGTGATTGAAGAATGTGTGAAGGAGAATGAGAAGATTGAGAAATTGGAAACTTTGAAGAAAAAGTTTGGAGGTATGTGTGGATACTTGCTTGAGAAAGGGTTAAAGCCTGAGATGGTTGAGAACCTATCTAGAGAATCAGTATTGGATCAGTACAACAAACTTAAAAGAAAAGAAAAATTGAAGAGGGTCCAAACTGAGAGCTCTACCAAACATGCCGAAACATCTGTTGAACCTCCAACAAAGAAAAGAAAGATAATGACTCTGAGGGAGAAACAGAAGATACAGGGTGAAAAGGAAATGTCTAAGGAAGTTCCTGTTGTTGAAATTCCTATTCCACAAGAAGTAGATTCTGAACCTGAAGATGAACCTTGTGTACCTTGGGAAAATGAAGAGATGATCAACACACTAAGGAACATAATGATTACTCAAAGAGGGATGGATGAAGCCTCTTTCAAAGCTTTGGAAAAGGAGGATTTGAAATATCTCTTCCATGTCCAAAAAGCTGAATGGGAGAAAGCACTAGGGGAAGGTGAAAACCCTAGATACTATGCAGATGGAAGTTTTGTACCTGCTGGTTTGTCAAGAACTCCTGATATGGAGAAAATGTTGCTAGCTCTTAAAGATGCAGGAGCAAATGTTGTTGAGCTTGCCAACCTTCCAACTGAAATGGTGGAAGCAGTCTACATCAAATTCTTCAATTTGGGGCCCAGAAAACCCAAGAAGTTTGTTCCTTTCATACCACCAATTTCAAGAAGATATCCACAAGGTGGAAGAGGTGAAAGTGGAAGAGGAGAATCAAGTAGATCTGAACAACAAAGAACAACAAGACCACAGTCATATGTGGATCTTCCTAGAGAGATTACTATGATTCTGTGTGTGAATGCATAAGAGTGATTATGGAAAGTAGACAACTAAGAGATATAGTTGTGAGAAGTGATTTCTATGAATATGCTCAAGAACAATTAGAAAGAATGACAACACTCACTTTGTATGATTATAGAAACAGAAACAGAGTGGCTGGAAGACAAGTGAATGATCTTTCTAAATTCCTAAGAGAAGAAGCAGACAGAGGATTCAGATTCCTGAAAGTAAAGAGAAACTGGAAGACTGTCCAACTTCACAGATCAAAGAGAACTGCAAAGTTAAGAAGGATGGACATAGCTGAAACAAACTACAAGATGAATGTCAGAGACAGGAATCCACTGTCAAACATGAACACATGCATAAGTCTTGAAAGAAGAATGACACGCCCCAACTATACAGTCCAAAGAAATGGCATCATTACTGAAGTTGAATACAAAGAAAAAGATGACCATTACATGCTGAGAAATTCTGATGGAAAAGTACTGGGGATTATCAAGAAGGATGAAGACTTGAATTGCTTACATGATGAAGATTTAATGGATATTAGGAACTTGGTCATACTAGAAGGTCATACTCATTACCAAGCCCTTGATATTTTCAAAATGAGAGCTGCATCAGTGATAACAAACAGAAGACAAGCCGCATACAATGCATGGAAAAGACAAAATTCCTAGACTAGGCTTTTACTGTGTAATGTCTTATGACAGCCTTTTTGAATATGTAATTTTGTTTATGTTAATTGAATATGTAATTTGACTTTTGATTTGATGTGTATTTTTGACTAAGTGTAAGTAACCTTAGAAATGTTTTGGGTCAGCTGAGGTGTTCCAATCTAGGGGGAGATTGTTGGGTCAAGAAATTGACCTAAGGGGAAGATTGCTAAGTCAAAGATTTGTTCAAAATGACTTATGAGAGATTGGAATCTTCTCAACCTCCTCTGAATTCGCTTAGTATGGATCCGGGCATACCTTAGACCTCCGAGCAAGCTTCTACTTAGCCGAGTACGATATTTTTGTCTATCGGGCAGGGTTATCTTCTCTAAGTCTTCTTTAGTGAATCTCCGAGCAAGGTTTGCAAATTAGTGCACTACCGGGTATGGTTCACTAGTATATGCAAGTCCGAGAAAGGATCACTTTATCAAGCAGGATTGTTCTTCATAGCCAAGTAAAGTTCACTTCCGAGTAAGCTTTAGGCTAACCAAGCTCATGAAACCAAGAAATTGGAAGACCGGGCAAGGTATTCATTAATAAGTATGGTCCAGGTAGGTTTGATGATTTAATGATATATCTCAAGTATCATCGGGAAAGGTTCAACTCAAGCAAGGAACAGTGCTACCGAGCACACTTTGCTAAATAAGCTTTTCTCTAGCAAAGGGTTGAAGGGACCGTTGAAGAACAAGGTTGCTCGTAAGGGTTTGTCGGGCAAATTCTGGCAAAGTCAAGAAGATTGAAGTCTACCCGGTGAGTATTTTACTTGGTAAAATACTCTTCAAGTAAAGTCTACCCGGAAACTGATCCCGAGCACACTTTTATGTTACCAAGTTATGAAGGATGGCCGAGCATACCTGGAAAGACAAGATTGATGCAAAGCCTACCCGGAAGACTTGTTTACACTTAGAATATTTTTGAATATGTAATTTGAATATGTATTATCGGATAGGGTTTCTAGAAGGAATGACAGCTGTCCACAGGTGTGAGGCCTATAAATAGAATAATTTAGGGCACACCTGGGACACACACACAACAAGGCAGACGGTCACATTTATTAAGAAAGAATATTATGTGTGACGGCTGAAACCTTCCTTATCAAGAAACCCTAAAATGATTATCCACTTTGTATGATTGATATTATATAAATGGAAATATTTTGAGTAAATCTTGTTTGTGTTGATTACCTTTGAATACTGTTTAAGCAACCATATGTTTGTTATTGATTCCGCCTTTAACAAACGGTGAACTTTCTAAATATAGCAACTCGTCATTAACTCTCTTGTCAACACATCTATTTGTGTGAGTTATGACATGATTTGAGTAAGATCCAGCTGAAATCGGGGACCTGACACAAGTTTCCTAGATCATGTGTTCAAGCTTCACGGTTGTCCCAAGTCGATTGTTTCAGATCGCGATCCGATTTTTCTCAGCTCGTTTTGGAAGGAGTTTCTAAATCATCAGGGAATAGCGGCTAACTTGTCTACCGCCTACCACCCGCAAACAGACGGTCAGACGGAGGTGGTTAATCGTTGTTTGGAAGGGTATTTACGTTGCATGGTAATGGAGAGACCTCACACATGGGTCAAATGGGTGTCATTGGCGGAATGGTGGTATAATACCACGTTTCATTCATCATTGGGGAAATCACCTTTTGAGGCACTATACGGGTACCGACCCCCACTCCATATTCCATACATTGCTCAGGATGTCAATGATCGAGATGCTGACGAGTTGATGCAAGATCGGGAAGCGGCTGTCAAGGTGTTGAAATGTTCACTGCTCAAGGCTTAAAACCATATCAAACAACAGGCCGACAAGCATAGGTCGGAGCGAGTTTTTGAACCTGGAATGTGGGTTTACTTGAAACTACAACCATACATGCAAAAATCCTTACGGGTGCATAAATATTCGAAGCTCACGCCCAAGTACTTCGGGCCGTTCCTTGTGTTGGAGAAAGTGGGTAGTGTTGCCTACCGTTTGGACTTACCGGGGGAGGCTCAAATCCACCCAGTATTTCATGTTTCATTGTTAAAGGGGGCTGGGGAATCGCCGTCTAAAGTGGTGCCGCTACCGACAGAGGCTCGTTTTTTGCTACGCCCACAAGCGGTTTTGGATCGTAAGTTGGTAAAGAGGGGTAACCGGGCAGCCATGAAGGTATTGGTGCAGTGGGAGGATCAGAGTTCGCAAGATGCTACGTGGGAATTCTTGGATGACATGAGGTTGCGGTTTCCAGATTTTAAGGAGCTCACTTCTTGAGGTCAAGAAGTTGGTTAAGGAAGGAGTCTTGTTACGAATAAAGCTTGCTGCTATTTATTTTTTATGCATTATTTCCTTTTTGCATGTGTTAGGAACTAGTTGGTGTTTCCCCTGTTATTTAGGGGTCTTTTGTGAACATTGCTATTTTTCATATGGGTATAACCCTAATCAATCTGTTCTCTGGAGGCCATCCAGAAATCAGTTTTGTTTCTATTCCCCTAGCTTTCTCTTTGAACCTATCATATATATAATGGCCTCCACCAAGACCCTTTTTTGGGCAATGGGCATTCTTTAACCAATCTGTGAACTCAATCAGCCTCTTATATTAGACTGCGGCGTGTCAAAATCCAACCATAATTTCCCAATGAGAAATCATACTCGATATTGCCAAAACTATGATCTCTGATTTCTAAAGGACAAAACAACGAAGGAATACCTTATTAGGAATTTGATCCATGATCACATGCCAGCCTAAAATAATATTAACTTGAGGAATAAACTTATTCCACATTAATTGTGACCATCCGACAACCCAAATGCTTCCTTTTGGAGTTTGCTGTAAAGACATCATCCCCACTCAAAATCCAAAACTCAGATGGCAGTAAGTGTATGTTTGGGATTGCTTATTTAAAATGCATTTTGCTTTTTGGAGAAGCAAAATATCCAAAATGCCCCTCCAAAAGCACCTAAAAGCACACAATAAAATGTCAAATTACAGCTGAAAAATAATCAACAATTCATAGTCAACACCGGTTCCATACAAGTTCTAAACTTTGAATACTCACTTGATTATTACCACAAGTATTCATCAACATAGCTAATAAAATAACTAACCGAGGTCGTCAATACCACACGATACAGGACCAAAAGGTGTGATAAACGACCCGTCAAATAGTTGAGTTTTCAGTCAAAAGTCAAACGACCCCATTGACGGAGGAAGACCAGAAAGGTCTCTGTTGACTTTTTCACCCGGGTTTTGACCAAAGGACTCAACCTCGTGCTTCCCGAGTTGTTGCACATCCTCGGGAGAAAGTATCTTGATATACCAGACGCTATTTACAAATGCCCTGCATAAACAATGCACAGTCAAATTGACGAAAATACCCTTACTGAAATGGCAAGTTAAACTTACTCCCAAGGGTCGTCTCCAAGGAGGAGAACGTCATTCTCCCTGTCAACGAATACAAGCTGCCAGCCTGATCTTTGCGGGTCTTCAAGCAGACCCTCGATCCCGAACATCTGACCGAGTTCATGTCTCAGCTCATGGTAGCTGTTGAACCGGCTGATGTCTAGAGACCTCCCAACACATCCTGATTTGTATACCTGCAACCAAACACACACATACAAGTGTCACTTTGTTGACCCGTGATTGACTTTAGCTTAAACTTCATTTTTATGACCGGCTCACTAAAATTGCACGCACCTTCACAAACGTTCGGTTATGGTTCGGCTGCAACAACTCAGAACTCTCTTGCATGTACCCACCAAACGAAGAAGGTATCGTGGACAAACCAGTTTCAATTGTCGGAAGCAGAAGCCCAGATGAGTCAATATTAATACCATTAAACATCCCATGATTTTGAGCTTCCAAACTTGAAGATTCTTGCTCAACCGATGGTGAACTTGAAGCCGTGTTTACTTGTGATTGACCAAACTTCAACACCCACGATTGCTGATTCGATTGATGCTCAGAAAACTGACCAGTTCTTGCAAAACCCGACAGGTGACTGGTCCCTTCTGAGCTTAATGCTGATCCCAACATGTTCTGCATAGTAGGGGTAATATTGGAAGAAAATTTAAGACTCGGTTCAATGAAATCAGTCTTTGGAAACGCTTGGTGTTGGGTTTGCATTAGGTAAGGCTCGGGATATGAGCTTTGAGTGTGTTGTTGACTTTCTTGGCTGTTGACTTGTGGCTGCATTGACCTCTGGAAACTGTCGGGTGGTTGGGTTTGACTTTGATTTTGACTTTGACCAAACAGGTGTGAAGTTGACTGAGTGCCTGGATGTTGAAGCGGTTGTTGAAACTGCAACAATTGTTGTTTCGAAGCATCTGCAGCTCCAATATTCTGCACGCCGGGTACAAGGTATGGTTGGTTAACGTTAGTTTGGAGAAATGACGGATCTACCCTTTGATGCATCCATGGAAGCATGCTTCCACTTGATTGAAAGTTTAGAGAATGGAACACTTGCTCGGGGGTTTCGCCTCTCAACCATGCCATTCCATTAACCGTATCGTCTCGGTTTTCTGAATGCATAAATAATTATGATTTAAGTATTGAAAATGAGCATGAAAGAAAGAATTTTTAGTAAGAATAATACCTTGAAAAGATGAAGCTCCTGGATACCAAGGTCGTTTTAACCGAAGGGGGAACAAAGATGGATACATAGGAAACGTTGTCAAAGGTTCGATTTCCCATAATGATACACGTGGTTGTCTCTCACCCGCGGTTGATTCATCCCACCCAACCTACAGAAAACAATAATAATAATAATAATAATATATAATAATCATAATAATAAGAACAACTAAATATATCATGTAGAAATATCACAAATGATCTACTATTACGGAGCTGATCTAAAAGTTGGCAGACTCATATTTGAATCTACCGAAAAGAGGGCTAGTAAAGGGCCCAACTTAGTTATGGGCCCCGTTTAAAGTTGGGCGATTATTAAGGACCAAATTTAAGTTGGGCCATTTTCTAGCCCACTTGCCTCAATCCACTTGGTCCAAATATGAGTCTATCAACTTCTGAATCAGCTCCACATCATACAACTAGGGGTGTGCATGAAACCAAAATAATCGACCCTTGACCAAAATAACCAAAACCCAAGTACCCAACATAAAACAGCAGTTTAATTAAATTCTTTTTCGAAAACTGAACTTTCGGTTCGGTTTCGGATTTGCGTGATGAAAACCGTAAAAACCAAACCAACTTTTATAATAGAACGGATCCTGTAAAAACCAAATAAATGACTTCTCTTATTGAATTTAGTGATTATAATTTTTTTATTTTAAATGCTAAGTAATTTATAAAAACTTAATAAACATGTAACCTAAAAACTCTAGGCCCATATGTGTAATAATTAATTAATCATTAATCAACAAAAAATTTTACGCACATACTGACATATGAACTAATCATTTTGGGCCAAACCTTTTTGACCCAAAAATTTCAAGCCGAAATGTAAACCAAATATACCGATATGATTTAAAACCTGATATAGTGATTTAAGATGGTTTACCTTAACAGAACGCCAATGAGAATTAGGCCAACGAGCAGGATCAAGGTCACCAATGCCAGTAATTGTCCCCATGTATCTAAATATACATGTACATTATTATCAAACACTAATTTATTCTTTTAATCAATTATTAAATTATTATCAGCTACCAATACCTGCGGACACTTGACTCTTCAGTTTCAAACAACATACGAAAACGCATCCCGACTGAAACCCGTGTGTGATACACAGCTTTGACATATTTTGAAAGTGGGATGACAAACTCAGATGGACTAGCCCTGAATGCAGCAGTTAACTTTGTATGAAAAAGCTAAAAAAGCATAAATAATAATGTAAATTTTGTATCTTTGAATTGCTACCTTGGATTATAGAATATTGTGAAACAACTATTGGTAGCAGCTGCGTGAGCCGCAGCAGCAAGAAGGCCAATATGCATACTGTCACTTGATAGAACGGATGATGGCATCACGGTTTGGGGACGATTTGCGCGTCGGATTCCTAGAAGTAGCTGATTTTTCTCGTTCCTAATTATGATTAATAAAACTATATCATTACAATAACAATCTACACCTTTGAGTCAAATGATATAGTAGGTTGCATGTAAGGCAGTTCAAAAAGCTCGCGGCTAGATCGAAATCGGCTCAGCTTGGTTTCTAAACAAGCGAGCCCGAGCCAAGGTAAGCTGGCTTGTTGACTCGTTTAAACCAAAGCCCAAATTTTAATATATATATAAATTATAACCCAAATTTTGATATATAGCCTACAAATTTTGTAGTCTAGAAATGCTGCACTATGTGTACATTAAAATATTATATATATATATATATACACATATCTATTTGTAAACATTACAAAACTAAAAATGTTATAAACATAAGCGAGCTGGCTCAAGTACTTGACGAGCCAAGTTTGCAACATTTCAGCTCATTAAGATAAACAAGCCAAGCCTGAGGCTGCCCTACCTTGACTCGGCTAGTAGGTCTGTACATGAACTGAACGTTCAGTGAACTGTTCAGCGGTAAACTCATTTATGTTCTTTATTTAAAACGAAATTTTTGGTTCATTTAGTTAAATGAATGAAATGAACACATGTCTTGTTCGTTCATTTATGTTTGTGAATGTTATTCATTTATGTCCGTTCGTTTACATTCACTTATGTTCATAAGTTTACGCTTGTTTAGTTTCAATAACTTTTTAGGCCCGACATATTTTTGTTCAAATTTACTTTTAATTAGCTCAGTTATGTTCGTTTGTTAACGTTCGGGAAATGTTAGTTTATACTGTTAACGAATACGAACATGCTGCATTCGTGTTCGTTTGGTTCGCTTACATGCCTATCGGCTCGGCTTCACTTACAGCCCTAGTTGCATGACACTGGTTGACTTCCAACCGATTTGAGATAAAACACAACCCTAATTAACCCGTTTAACGGATCGAAAGTGTGCCTCCTCTACAACTACCTAATTACTTTCAATTTGCAATATTGAATTAAAAACTTACCAAATAAATAGAACAGAATCGCCTGCAACAAGTCGTTTGGCACTGACGAACACGCTCCACCCCGTAGTAAGAAGATGGCGCTTGGGCTGCCCTGCATGTGAATAACAAAACATGTAACAGATCTTAATATATTCAGTAATACTAATATCGCTCATTTACCTTTACTGAAGAGAACTACCAAGAAACAATAAAGATTCAAAGTATTACATACCCCGAAAAATGTGCCTGAACTTCCATTCAACATCATGGAGATCCCTTGCAATAAGTTCTTGTGCAGGTGGCTGCTGGGAGAAATCCTGAAAACACCAAACAATAAAAACAGTGTTTGATCACTAAAAATTATTAGGTAAAAGTGAAAAGGGTCAAGCGGGTTAAATTTTGCCAGAAGGTTATGTTTAATGTATACTGAAATTACTGATATTGTTTTATTCAAAGATTGAACTATTATTGTCTTTATAACCATCATTATTTTAAATAACTTAGAAGCGGGTTGCTTTGGGCTGAGTTTTAGTTCAAACAAGATGAGCAAATCAAAAACAATATTAGCTAAAAGTGAAACGGGTCAAATGGGTCAATTTTGCCAGAAGTTTATTTTAAATGTACACTACTTACTACCTATATCATTTTATTCAAAAATTGAACCATTGTTGTCTTTTTAAGCATCATTAAAACCACCCTCATTATTATACTAAAAAAAATGGGTCGATCCGGGTTAAGGGGGTGTTTGGGATTGCTTATTTTCAACAACTTATAACTTATTAACTTTTTGAAAAGTAATAAGGTGTTTGGAATTCCTTTTGATGTGAGAGGGAAAAATTAACTTAATGAAAAGTTACAAGGAGTTTTAAAAAGGAATCCCAAACACCCCCGAAATTTTAGTTTATCCGGGCTGAACAAATCGAGAAGAATACTAGCTAAAAGTGGAGCGGGTCAAATCAAATTTTACCAGAAGTTAATTATTAATGTATACTATTATATTGCTCTATTCAAAACAGAATCATTATTTTCTATCTAATCATACTAAACCCTTCATTATTTTTTATTCTTTTAAAAATGGGTTGATTTGGTTGAGTTTTTTAGTATCTCCAGCCGAACAAAAGTGATAGGTTAAATCTTGCCAGAAGTTTATTTTGACGCATACTATCCACATCATGTTACTCAAAAGACTGAATTAATATTATTGTTATTATTATTATTTTATCATAACTTTAGCCTCCATAATTTAAAACAAAAAACAAAAAATGGAAGAAAAAATGTTAGCAGGTCAAACTAGCCTAACTCAACCTTTGTTGACCCGTAACAAAAAACGACAATTTTGACCCGTTACCCAACACATCTTGGCACCTGCAAATAAAAGCATGTACAAACATAGGACAGAACCAACATTACCAGCGGCGGGAAAACTTTCTCAGCAGCGTGTCGAGGAACTGAGAAGCCTCCATGTGTACTCGTGTCACTAGCCGTTAACGTCTTGCAAAAATAATTGGTCGGTTGCCTACTCGGTATACCCAACTCAACTGGTAAAAACGTATCCTTTTGCTCTTGCTAGCAATTTTATGACAGAGAAAAGAAACCTTTAAACCCTAATAATACAAATCCACAACTCCATGTGTGACCAAAAGCTTACCGGGGTCAACGGCTGCAATGTCATTTGAGCATAGACTTCATCGGTCTCGACATCCGCCTAAGAATGCAATAATAATAATAATAATAATGAGGTGAATTAGAAAAAAGAGAATATATATATATATATATATATAATTGAATAATAGGAACTTACATGCATAGTGAGATTATGAAGCTGGCAGATTAATTGAGGAGGTAGGGTCGGGTAATTAGGAATGTGAGAATCGATTTCTTTATTAGTGGTTGCAGCAACCTGAGATCATCATCAAAAGAGAATACATAACAATAATAATAAATGATGAATAATAATAATAATAAGCACCTGGTGACTATGACCCTGAGGGAAATAGATGACACGGCCGCCTACAGTGGGTAAGGAAACAAGTGGGCCAGCGCAAGCGTGCCATAGCTCTGAATTCAAGCATTTCTTTTCGCCTGACAATCGCTAATTACCAATAAATGAGATGAAGAAGAGGATTATAATAATAATAATTAAATTAATACCTTGTTGGTGGTGAGGAGAATTAGGTAGCTTCATGATTATAATAAATTAATAATAAGCTAGAATTAAAGAATAGTCAGTGAGGTTTGCAAGTAGTAACTACTTATTATCCGGCGGCAGCAGAAGGGTTCCTCCGCCATAGTAATAATAACAAGGGTAAAGAAACCCTGACCTAACCTAGTTCAGAAAACTTCCATGGAAAAAATAATTGGAATTAGAGAGGACTTATATATATATATATTCTGAAGATGAAGAAAGGAGGTGATAATAAATAATACTAATAAAAAATGAATGAATGGGATTATGCTCCGTACCTGAAGATGAAGACCGTTGATTAACAAGAGATAGATACACAGGACAGCATGAGAGAGAGAGAGCATGTGCCACCATCCTTCACTCGTCCTTCACTGTACGGACCCCTAGATTATTATTATTATTATTATTATTATTATTATTATTATTATTATTGGTTTTTGGGTAATGCTATTAACGAACCGAACTAAACCAAATTCATACTTGGTTTGGTTTGAAAGCGAGCTGAATCGAGCAGATTGAACTTTAAGAAACGAGAGATATTTTTGTGTTTGAACTTGGTTTGGTTCAAAACCGAGCGGCTTGGTTTCGTACAAAGTCTTTAGTTTGAAATTTCAAAAGTAAAAAATATCATTAACTCCAAAATGTCTAGACTGTCACCCATAAAATGTCTAAAACTCAAAGTTAACAAGAAAACATATATAAAACTAGAAACTAGAGATTAAAACTAAACTTTAAAGTCTTTAAAGTTAACACAAAAAAGGGAAATTTCAAAAACTTAAAAAAAAATTATTTTATTTTCATATATATACATAATATATATATATATATATATATATATATATATAATATAAATTAAAAATTAAGCAAAAACGAACCGAGCGAGGCTTTGCTCGTGTTTAGTTTTTTTTCAAACCGGACCAAGCCGAACGGATCATTTCCAAGTCAGCGGATTTCGAGTGAGCAACGAGCAGTTTTGACAGCCATACTTTTGGGTGATATCAGGTTGAGTCCCTTCGACTATTTTTCGTAAAAAAATCCGTTTATAAAACTTGCATGCCCTTTTAAGATCCAAAATCAAACCTTTGTACACCACGATGATCATAATGCTCGAGATCTGAATCGTGGCCTAATCGGATTGGCTTCATTTCCATTCTTTCCAGCGAATTAAGTCTTCGAGCTTCATTTGCGGCAACAGTGGTGGTTCATTGTAGCCGAATGTTGAAACTAACTCTAAAAATCAGACAGGAGTTGAACCCTAATATTAATAATAATTAAATTGATCCCATTTTATCATAAAGATATGGTGTCTAGTACACATAAACACGATGAACATATTACTCGTTGTAAATCTAATTAAGGTATAGGTATGTTATATGATAAAACGATACATCCATAAAACATCCACATCAGCATATTTTCCATGCAGGCGTGCCACCTCAGCATAAAACGTTCACGTTAGCATCTTCACTAACGGAATTAGGGTTCGTTAAGTTCGGGCCAGAAACAAATAGAGTGGAAGTTGGGAGTGGTGAGTAACAAATCGAAAGTTGAGAGTATTAAAAACCAATATCCCTTATTATTATTGTTGGTTATCATTATTTTTTATATGTATATGAATAATATATATTAATATATATATATATATGCAAATACATATTTAAATTATTTATGACGTCATACGGGCTAAACACCAGTCCGCCTTCCCGGGTCGGTCCAACCTTTGACCCGGTAAGGCGTCCGGATCGACGTCCGGGCCAGGTCTGAAAATATTGATTAAAATCCAATCTTACATGATTATTGCAAAATAAATAAATAAATTATATAACAAAAAAAATCTAGATAGTACTTTGCATAAAGAAAAATAATGATAAAAAAGAAAACTAAATGGATCCTATTTATGATTATTTTACTTATTTAATTTAAGAGTAAACTGTGGTTTTTGTTCATGTGGTTTATCAAAATCTGTGATTTTAGTTCAACGGTTTCAAATTTGTGATTTTCCTTCATGTGGTTTAATTTCACTTGTAATTAAACCCGATCTCACTAAACCCGTTAAGTCTGACTGTTAAACCAATCAGTATATCCCTCACGTAAGGGATATATTTGTTCTTTTTCTCCTAAAATAAACCCCAACTCTAATTCGCAAGTCCCCTCACATGAGCGGCTGTGGTGTATATGGGAAAAAATGACAAAATTGTCCCTCACGTGAAGGACACACTTATGGGTACATTGACCCGGCTAACAGGGTTAGTGAGGTCGAGTTTAATTGCAAGTGAAATTAAACCACAAGAACGAAAATCACAAATTTGAAAGGTATTGAACTAAAATCTTAAATTTAGACAACCATAGAAAGAAAACCGTAATTCACTCTTAATTTATGGGAAAATTCTCATAATAGCTCATTTAAAGAATGTGTTTCCAAAATTATCCTTAATAATTCAAGTTTCTAACTTTGTCCCTTTGTTATCTCGTCGCCGACGACATGATAGTGAACACCGACGATGCGTTACTGAAACAAATAGGATAACGACACGTGGCTGGAATCTGGCCAAAATAGGTCGCCGACGATGCGTTAGTGGATAACGCATCGCTGCTACCCTACGTTAGCAACATAACGCATCGCCGCTACCCTACGTTAGCAACATAACGCATCGCCGCTACCCTACGTTAGCAACATAACGCATCGCCGCTACCCTACGTTAGCAACATAACGCATCGCCGCTACCCTACGTTAGCAACATAACGCATCGCCGCTACCCTACGTTAGCAACATAACGCATCGCCGCTACCCTACGTTAGCAACATAACGCATCGCCGCTACCCTACGTTAGCAACATAACGCATCGCCGCTACCCTACGTTAGCAACATAACGCATCGCCGCTACCCTACGTTAGCAACATAACGCATCGCCGCTACCCTACGTTAGCAACATAACGCATCGCCGCTACCCTATGTTATACGTAAAGTAGGGTAGCGGCGATGCGTTATGTTGCTAACTTAACGTAGGGTAGCAGCGATGCGTTATGTTGCTAACGTAGGGTAACAGCGATGCGTTATCCACTAACGCATCATCGACGACCTATTCCGGCCACGTGTCGTTATCCTATTTGTTTCAGTAACGCATCATCGGTGTTCGCTATCATGTCGTCGGCGATGAGATAACAAAGGGACAAAGTTGGAAACTTGAATTATTGAGGATAATTTTAGAAACACATTCTTTAAATGGGCTATTATGAGAATTTTCCCCTTAATTTATCTTAATTTAACGGTTAAAAGTATAACAAATCACATTCCCAAACTGCGCTTAACTGGCACTTTCTTGATGACATGTTGAACCAAATGAACTTCTCGAGCAAGTGGAGGGGCTGGATTATGTCGATTGTGAAGAATACTCGCACCTCGATCCTTGTTAACGGGTCACCAACGTATGAATTTGACTGTCAACGGGGCCTTCGGCAAGGAGATCCTATCTCCCCGTTCCTTTTTATCCTTGCTATGGAGGCGCTAACATGTATTATGATTTGGGCAATTTTCTTAGGGGTTTTTCACGGCTTGCGGGTAAACGGAAATGGGCCAATCTTATCACACTTCATTTATGTGGACGACGTGGTTTTTTGTGGTGAATGGTCCGCCTTTAATGCAAAAAATATTAAGAGAATTCTCCGTTGTTTGTTCCTAGTCTCCGGGTTGAAGATTAATCACCGTAAATGTTGTGTTTATGGAGTGGGTGTTGGGGATGGTGGGGTGCAAGACATGGCAAGTATCCTTGGTTGCAGTGCGGGCTCCTTTCCTTTTTTACATCTTGGTATATCCCAATAGGCGCAAACATGAACCTTGTCCGAAATTGGACCCCGATCATTGACAAGTTTAAGGATCGGCTGTCCTTGTGGAAGTCGAAGTCGTTATCATATGGGGGTAGGATCACGTTACTAAAGTCGGTACTCAATTCTTTGCCCCTTTATTACTTCTCAATTTTCCGGGCGCCTTTACAAGTTATCAAGAGCTGGAAAGGATTCGTAGGAAGTTTTTTTGGGGTGGTAACATCTATGCGGATAAATTGAGTTGGATTGCTTGGGAAAACGTTATTGCCCCAACGGAGTATGGTGAAGCAGGTCTTGGTTCGCTTCGAGACGCTAATCTTAGTCTCCTTTCTAAATAGTGGTGGAGGTTCAAAGTTGACGACTCCGGTATGTGGCGGAAGGTTATTGGGCAGTTCATGGGGGATCTAGAGCCTAGAATAATATTCCAGCAAAGGTGTCTATTAGTGGTCCGTGGAAACAAATCGCTGCTGTCCCAGGGATCCTCGAGAGCTTAAATGTCGATACCCGTCTTTGGTTCAAAGGGAGAATTGGGTGCGGCTCTAGTATAATGTTCTGGTTGGATTATTGGATTGGTGATGAATTATTATTCACATCGTTCCCTGCCTTATTCGCACTGGAAAGAAACCAGCGCTGCACTGTCGCAGACCGGGTCTGGATGGGCCCTGCGGGTGTGGGCTTTTGGAACTGGAAGCGGGTTAGGTTGTCCGATGATGAAGCTGCTGAATTGAGTGAAATGTTGGTTTTTCTGGGGGATGTGGCGCTGAATGGGTCAAAGGATAGATGGGTTTTCACTCCTAATGGGTTGTGCGGCTTCTCTGTAGGTATAGTCAAACTACTGATCTCCGAAAACAGACAGTACCAGCTGCAGACACGTTTTGTATGGTCTAGATGGGTTCCAAAAAAGGTTTGCGTAGTGGCGTGGCGAGCGAACCTCGATCGACTTCCTACGGCGGCTGCACTACAAAGGCGAAGTATACCTATTGTAAATGATCTGTGTAACTTCTGTCATTTGCAAATGGAATGTACCGAACATGTCTTCACGGCTGTCCGTTTGTTTCCGAAGTGTGGCAACAGATTTGGAGGTGGTGCAATATATCGGCTCAAGTTATTTTCCACGTCAGTGACTTGTTGGGGATTCATAAGTCAGCCATGTCAGGACAACGACAAAGAGAGACTTTGTACGCGGTGGTTTTAACTACCTTCTGGAGCGTTTGGCGGGCCAGAAACGAGGCTGTTTTCAATCACAAAGAGCCTTCGGTTCAGGCGATCGTAGAAGAGGTAAAGGTTATGAGCTTCTTGTGGATTCGAAATCGACGACTATGGGGAAACATGACATGGGAAGCTTGGCGGAGATCGACACGTGCAAGATGGACAGATCGGGTACACGGCCTTAGTGCAGATTTTCTGTTTTGTATTGCCTCTTTGTGGGGCTGTTCGTTGATGTTTGTATATGTACTCGGTTGATGTCTTCTCGGGTTTATAATCTTGTTTGCTAGCGTCTTGCTAGTTTGTCGGGAATAAAAGTTTGGTTGACCGTTAAAAAAAAAGTATAACAAATCATCAATAAACAAATCATGAACGATAGACAACGAGTACGAGGATGAAATTAAATGTTGGATTATTGGAGAACAATGTTGTTCCATTAGGAAAAAATAATTAATAGCATTCAGCATGGGTTTTAGTGTTTTACTTTTATTAGACAAAACTTTGAGGAAATAAATTTCTTATGTTGCTCAAAAGGAACTACACAATCATGCCTCCAATAATTAATCTCTTGTTTTGCTACACAACTCTTTGGACGTGAAATATACTAAGAACTTCTTCAAACACCGGCGTCTGATATGTTTAAATATCGTATTAGTGGGACGTTAGCTTTGGAGGTCCGCCTGACAACGTTTGTCCATGGTGATGTCTAGATTTACGGATAAATAAAAATAAGAAGTTGGTTTCCTATCTTTTTATTATATATATATATATATATATATATATATATATATATAAGATTAGGATAATGTGAGAACTATTTTGAAATTGAGAACTTTGAGAACTACTTTAAACCACAAAAAACACCTTTTTTAACTAAAAAAAATTATAAAACAAAAAAAAAACTCGAAAATAAAAAAAGTAAAAAAACCAAAAATTTTTATTTTTCATCCAGGTTTTATAAAAAATATTAAAAAAATTAAAAAAAAATATCGGTTTAACAAAATTATACACATATATAATACTTGTTTTTTAAATTTTATACATGTTTTTATACACATATGTACAATTTAAGGTATATGATATTGTACATATGTGTACATTACGTAACTAAAGATTAAATGAAATTATACACATGTTTATAATACGAAGTTTTTTTTTTAATTTTTTTATGAAACCGGAATGAAATATAAGAATTTTGGTTTTTATTACTTTTTAAAATTTTTTGTTATTTTTTGTTTTACGATTTTTTATATATTTTTTAGAGGTCCAAAAGGGTTCTCAAAGTTCTCAATTTTCAAATGACAGAATTACAGAAATTGTCCTTTATGTTTACACCAAATTTCAGTGATTGTCCTTTATCTTTAAAAGTAACATAATTTGTACTTTACGTTTCCAAATGTTACACCGTTTGTCCTTTAGCCCTAACCTAGTTAATTTTTATGGTTAAATCTGATCATGTGACTTGCACATGAGGGCAACTTAGTCATTTTACCCTTTTATTAAAAAAAGATATTATAATAATTAAAAGAATACATTTTTACATATATTATTTAACCTAACCCACTCCCCTCTCTCCCGTTAGAGATCATCCAGAGCCACCATAGCTTCATCTTCGGCGGGCTACCACGTCTTCTCCGACGAGCCACCACTATAGTTGCCCTACGCACCATTTTTTTCTCTTCCCTTCTCTTTCCCCGTCGCCGCCACCACCACCACCGCAGGTCTACAACCCTCTCTCTCGTCACTTTAATTTGGACAATGGAAGGCAATCGTCGTTTAATCGAAGTCTATTCATCGAATTCCGGTTAATCAGAACCCTAATCGAAGCTCATTCACCGTCTTCCGGCCTAATCGAGAACCTAATCGGAGTCTATTCATCTTATTCCTGCAAATCGCAACCCTAATCGAAGCTCGTTCACTGTTTTCGGTCTAATTGAAGACAGATGGATGTAATCAATAAAGAAAGACGGTGAATCTTGTTCTTTGATTTAACAATGGTGGAGGTTTACAGGTGGATGACGGGAGTTAAGGTTTCACCGTTTCCGATGGCTTCATCTTCAAAAGCGGTGGTAATGGAGGATCTTCCGGTGGCCTCATCTTCCGGTGGATGGCGGTCGGAGGTTGGATGGCAATCGGATGTTGGATGGTGGATGGTGTTAAGGGTGAGGAGGCGGTGGGGGTGGATGAACGGGAGAAAAGAAGAAAGAGAAAGAAAGAGATTTTTTTTCATTTATGTATGTATATGTATAAACATATATATTTACATGTATATTCTTTTAATTATTATAATATCTTTTTTTTAATAAAAGGGTAAAATGACTAAGTTACCCTCATGTGCAAGTCACATGATCAGATTTAACCAGAAAAGTTAATTGAGTTAGGGCTAAAGGACAAATGATGTAACATTTGGAAACGTAAAGTACAAATTATGTTACTTTTAAAGATAAAGGACAACCAATGAAATTTGGTGTAAACATAAAGGACAATTTCTGTAATTTTGTCTTTTCAAATTGATATATATATATATATATATATATATATATAATTGTTCAAATAAAAAACAATTGTTTTGTGAGAAGAGTTTAAAATAAACCACACCACCTAAATATGACACTATACCATGTAAATAGGAATTATACAACTTTTAGAAACTACAAATTTCAACCACCAGATCCTAGATCCAAGGGTCTATATCTATTTTTATGTTTCTCATAAAACTATTGTTTTTTACGTTAACCTTACCCTATATATATATATATATATATAGGATCCAATACAATAATCCCTAATCGTACATTACGTACGCGACTCATATCCCCGTCGATTTCAAATAACACGCGGTGGCAATACTGTAATTTTCATCAAATCTGATCCACTGCTCCCATAGATTCCGTCCACCTTCACCATGACCGTTCAACAATCCGTCACCATCCAACGATTCTGTCCACCGTCCACCATCCAACGATTCCGTCCACTGCACACCATTTTCCTCCGTCACGACTTGTTCACAGGTCGGTTGATAAAATCGGCCAATTGAAATTGAAATTGTTGAACTAATTGATCAATTAAACTTTGAAATTGGTCCAATTAATCATAAATTTGAAGTTTCAATTAATCAATTTTGAGTTTTGAGTGATGGGTTTTAACTGAACGTTTAAAGTTTTAAGCCTGAACGTTTAAAGATGTTTTTTTTGGTCAAAACTTCTTAGAACATATTAGAACGTTTAAATATGTTCTTTTTTGGTCATAACTTCTCAGAACGTTTAAAGATGTTCAGTTTTGTTTCATAACGTTTAAAGATGTTCTTTTTTTGTTAGAACTTCTTTGAACGTGTTAGAATGTTTAAAGGTTTTCAGTTTTGTTTCAGAACGTTTAAAACGTAATATTTGAACCCTAATCAGCGCTCGATTGAGTACATTATTTTTGCAATTCCATAATCGATTGATGAATCTAAATACTTCTACACATCAATTCGATTGATTAAATCATCAATTTTGAAGATTTCTTGATGTTCAGCGACGTTCGATTTTGATTTGGATTTTGACTTTAAAGATTTCATACTATACGCTGTGAATATAATTTAGAAATTGGATTACATTGAGCGAGGAGTTCCGATTTGGATCAGAGTCGATTTGTAATCGACGAATTTTGATTGCGGAATACTGTTGGGTTATTTACGACATTGCCACCGCTTGTTTTTTAATCTAACGCTCTGGAAGGTCGCGTACGTAGTGTACGATAAGCCATTATTGTATGTTAACCCACCCATATATATATATAATTTTAAGATATTATTTTTTTTATATTTTAAACTCACTAGATAAATATATTTGATTATTTTAATAATACAAAATAACCAAATATATTGCTATAAAAATAAGTTGTTAATGAAGAGTTTGTTAGATACCAGGAAATTGCATCCCACTCTCCACTCAATTGTGCATGTCCTTGTCATTCATACATATCAACTTAAATTCCTTTGAACCACATATCGATGAACCATGTCCTTCACATCCAAATAGTTGAGATTTCTTGAACACATGTATAAATTGCAATGGCCATTATTTTACAACCCCAAAAATCGATTGAAATTTTCCTCAATTTGATACCTATATTCATTTGCATCCACAATGAATTTTAATTTATTTAGTTTGAAGTGAGTAATATCATATATCAACTTTCAATTAACAATTAAATAAATCTAGCTATCTATTTCCTCAATTCATGGATCAATGTTGATAACTTGTACTGTGATGCATTCTTCAATCTGATCATGAACTAACATGTGATCGAATGACCTATAATATTATAAATTGAACTATGCGGTATGTTTGTATAATGATTTTGAAAGCCAAGTTTTTCTATGTTGAGGGAGTATTATTAGATTTTAATCTTATTAACATTTTTGTACAACGTCACATTAAAATGACAGAGAACATCACAATGTTTCCCTTGTTACAAGATAGAAATATTCAATACTAGTATGTCACCTTGAAGGAAGTGATCAATACAAGTATATTAATGTGAGTGGATTTTTTACACGATAAACATATTTTGTTTCTTTTGATCTTGATATTTTAGTTTGAAGGTTTTATGAAATTACAAAAGGTATTCCTATAATGGATATTTTAAGTGCAAAGGTGAGTTAAATTGTTGGAAATAATTTTGTTTAAATAAACTTTCAAATTTACGGATGGCCTGATCCATGTTCGAATCTCGCATAGACTATGCCATCTTTGTTTTAATATTCTTTCACGGATTATTATTCGTAACAACAAACCAAAATATATTAAGGTTTATCTCAAGAGTTAATTACATGGTTTGTCCTAATGATTTCTCAAAAATCATCATTGGGTACTAAAGTTTTAAAATAACATGTTTGGGTTCTATGCTTTATTTATTGTAACACCCTTAGGTACTAATACTAACGGTCGTCAAAACTTAACTGAGAAGCCCTTCACATGCATAACACATGATGATACTTAACTGGGAAGCCCTCTCTATCACCTATCTTCTCACCTACCTAACACGTGAGGTTATTTTCATCACTTTCAAATTAGATGCCCCTCTCTGTCGCCTATCTTGCACACCGCGCCACATTGCAACCCTCTCTTTCACCTGAATTTGATCACACACACACACACACAGATATATATATATATAACCAAGAACCATTCTCCACTCTCTGGAAGTCTGGCCACCCCCAAACTCCATAATGAAAATTTCAATTTTCGATTAATGCTTGACCCTCAATTATCCAGTAAAAACAACTTTGATGAATTATGTCAACAAGATACCAAATGTAAAACGATTCATTTATCAATTCATGAAAAATAACCATTGGTTGAAAACCATAGAGTAGAAATACAATGAGTTCATTAAAATCTACTATGTATCATCGTGCATATGCCAACAATGTGATGATATACTCTCATACGCATTTAGATTACTAGCTAGTATTTTCTCGAGCTTTTATTAAATTTTATTAAGACTTGTATATATTTAACTAAAAACCACATTTATCTTAAAAAATTATAAACCAAAATTTTGCCTCAGCAAAGTTGACAAGTTAAATTACTCCCCTTAATTCTCTCTATTTATTGCTAAACTTTCAAGGATTTACGTTAACACAATCCGTTTAAGACTAAAAATTATTTTATTTTAATTTATTGCGTATCAGTACTCTAAAATTACAAGTTTAAATGTATATAAAATAGTTAATATTAAATTGTGAAACTTAATAGTCATTTCTTTTGGTTTTTTAAATATATTAACTTAAAGCACTTTCAACTTGTGAACATGCTAGGTCTGCTAAATGTGTTT